>NW_020664837.1:0-19789 GCF_002925995.2 Terrapene triunguis | reverse complement strand
TCAGTCACTCAGCCGGAGGCTGGGGTCTGCTACAGGAGTGGGTGGGTGAGGCTCTGTGGCCTGCGATGTGCAGCAGCTCAGACCAGATGATCACGATGGACCCTTCTGGCCTTAAAGCCTGTGAGTCAATGAGTCCGTCACCCACCATGGCTGCGGGAGCCTCTCACTGCGGGGTCCCATGGCTCACATTGATCGCGGCGTACACGCTGGACTGGGCAGGCTCGGCGGCAGGGGCCAGGCCCCCCCGATTGGCATGCAGCGCCTGGCAGTCCAGCTCGGCGTAGGTGAGTCCATCGGCACCGGGGTCGGGCTCCTGGGGCTGGGAGGGGACAGAGTCACTGACGTGTGCGCACGTGTGCACCAATCCACCCCCCCCCAAACAAACACATTCACACAGGGCAGGGCTTGTCCCCTCCAGCAGGGGGTGACAAGGACACACACACACACACACACACACACACACACACCCCTGCAATCCCAGCTGGAGATCCCATGAGCCCCTCCCAGCAACCCGACCCACACCCCAAAATACTGAGTGGGCCAGATAAGGTGAGTGGGGCCCATGTGGGTCAGGGCCCGCAGGCGGACAGGGACACTTACCAGGGTCTGCGGCTCTTTCTCTTCGTCGATGGAGGCGTCTGCGGAACAGAGACACCCACTGAGCTGCACCCCTGGCCGGCCCAGAGCAGAACCCCACACCCAGCTCCGACCCCCACATCCATCCAGGGGGTCAGAGCCCGGCACAGCCACCCCTTCCCCACCCCACAGCATGGGCCAGGGTTATTAGTCCCGTGTTACAGAGAGGAAAACTGAGGCACAGAGACGGCATCAGAGTCTAGGGGGATGTGGCTGGGCAGGGGAGCTGGGAGTCAGGATGCCTGGGTTCTCTCCCTGGCTCTGGGAGGGGAGTGGGGTCTAGTGGTTAGAGCAGGGGGCTGGGAGCCAGGACTGGATGGGGATTCCCCACAGGTTACGAGAAGGTCTGATGGAGAAGTGAAGGGGGGGGACACACAAAGCCCCAGGCCTGGGATGGGAGAATGGCAGGCCTCACAGAGGGAGTCCCTGACCTAGAAGGGGAGGGGAGGGTGTCCCCCAGGGAGCTGGTGGAGAGGGAGGCAAGAAGCTCAGCTGACACCTGCTACCTCTGGGACCCTCTCCTTAGTCCCACCCAGCAGCAGCTGTAAATCAGGCCCTGCCCCATGAGGGTGGAACCCCCAAAATCCTCTACCCTCCCCAGGGGTCCTGCCCCACCCTGGTACCCCCTTGGGTGTGCTACTCACAGATGGGGTCTTGCTGAGCCGGCGCCTTTAGTGCCACCATAGGGCTGGTGCTAAAAGAGAAAAATCCCCTTGTAAATGTCATAACCCCCCACCTGCAGGGAGATTTCCCAACACACCCAGAGAGCCCCCCCCATCCTGCCTCACACAGAACGCTGTTCCCTAACCACAACCACTGGACCCCATTCCCCTGCCAGAGCTGCGGACAGAACCCAGGCAGAGGAGACACATTGGGTGGGGGGGGAGGACATGCAGGGTCACATGACTCCCGTGCTTGCTCAGTCACATGGTGCAGCCAGGCCCCTCCCTGCAGAGCAGCGCTGGAAAGGGAGAGGCAGAGGCAGGAGTGAAGAAACAGCTGGGAGCTGCATGGGGGGTCACAGCTCTCCGGGGTGTGATTCCAGCTGTTCTGGGGTTAATATATATGGAGATATACCTATCTCATAGAACTGGAAGGGGTCCTGAAAGGTCATGGAGTCCAGCCCCCTGCCTTCACTAGCAGGACCAAGTACTGATTTTGCCCCAGATCCCTAAGTGGCCCCCTCAAGGATTGAGCTCACAACCCTGGGTTTAGCAGGCCAATGCTCAAACCACTGAGCTATCCCTCCCCCCCTAGGTTGTGCCACTCCACTGTCAGCAGGCCCAGGTCATCTCTGAGGGGTCCTGGCTCCCAACCCCCCCCGCAGAGCCGGGGACAGAACCCAGGAGCCCTGTGACCCCGGCAGGTCCATCGGGAGGGGGAGGAGCCGGGTTCCTACCTGCTCGGTCTCGGTACGGCTCCTTTTCCTGCAGAGGGACACAAACCAGAATCCCCCATGAGCCGATCGGGATCCCCTGGTCCCAGCGCCCGGCCACTCACCCCCCACAGGGCAGCAGGGATGGGGGGGTCTAGGGGGGTCCCCTCTGCTGCTGGTGCTGAGCCTGGATCCCTGCTGGGCTGGGACGGACCAGCAGGGGGCAGCGCAACACCATAGCATGCTCCGGGGGAGGGGCAGATTAACTCGGGGGCTTTTCCTGTCCCCAATTCTCCCTCATTAGTGACTCGTTATAACGAAGCTGATCCATAGGTCGGCTCCCCTGGCACCCCAGGTACCTGAGAGGCACGGTGCCGACAGCTCCAGGAACCCTCGCTTGCCTGGTGCTGAAATGCAGCCACCCCTGGGGTGGGGCACGGGGAATCCTTATATAGGGACCCCTCAGCCGGCACTAAGATGTGGCCCCTCTGGGGCAGGACAGCTGTGTGTACAGGGATTACTCACGCAACAGCGCCCCCTGCTAAGCCCCCATCCCTGTTCCTTGGCTTTCCCAGCAAAGTCCCCCATCCAAACTGTGACCCCATCCTGCCCTGCTGAGCGGCAGGTTTAACCCTTCCCTCGCTGTGGGGGCACTTACTGGCTCGGGTTTTTCTGAAGCAGACGAAGGCCACAAGGAGGAGGAGGAGGGCAGCAGCTACCACACTCACCCCAGCGATGATGGGGCTGGTCAGACCCGGAGGTGCCGGCAATTCCGATCCGCCTGGGAAACAGCAGAGCCGTGAGTGCCAGGAGCAGCTAGTCTGTCCCCCCCCCAGCCCCTCCCGCCCCAGGCGGCGCCCAAGGGGCTGGGACACCGCAGGGCACAGGCAGCAGAAAATTCTATGGGGAGGATGTCGGGGGGCCCCAGGGCATCAAGTGGGGTCAGAGTCCGCAACATTTGGAGGATTTGTAGCGCTAGGGGGCACTGGGCTGCAGCGGGAGGGGCTCAATAGGGGGTGCTCTCCCCATCAGTCAGGCCTAGCCCCACTAGAGCTAGGGGGCGCTGTCTGATCCAGCCTGGACGTCATTTCTAAGGCATTTCACCCCCTTCCTCATGGCCACACCGGCTCAGGCCAACGGGCCCATCTAGCTCGGTATCCCGCCTCCCATGCTGGCTGCCCAGGATGCTTCACGGGGAGGCCCAGCCCTAGCACACGCACCCCCCATGGCCACTGATGGGCCCAGCTTCCCCCAGAGGAAGCCTCCAGCTGCCCCGTTAGCAGCAGGTTTGTGTCTGAGCAGGATGCTTCGCTCCCCTCCCAGATCCGTCGGCGGGGGGGAGTCACTGCCCCTGAGAACAGCCTCCGTCCCTCCCCTTGGGCAACTACTGGGGGAAGCTGCCCCATAATCTGTGTCTCAACAGATTCCTCCCTGGCCCCGGTACCTGGCCTGCGCTGCCTGGGAGCTGGCGCCGTTCCAGGCTGGGTCAGGTCAGTTCCCCCTGCGGGAACAGAACCAGCGTCTCTTGGGGGCAGGGCAGGGGAAGCCTTAGCACCAGGATCTCGGCTGTGGCCCAGGAACGGGAGGAGCTCTCTCTCCCCGCTGTGCCCCAGGGCCGGGACTTGGGGACAGAGCTTCTCCGGTCTTGGGCCCGCAGTGGGGGAGGCAGAAAGTAGCAAATGGGTTGTGGAGCTCCAGTGGGCGGGCAGAATGGGGTGGGGCCATGGGTGGAATGGGGCGGTGCCCCGGGGAAAGGGCAGAAAGGGGTGGGGCCATGTGCGGGGCCACAGGTGGAGGAGGCAGAACAAGAGAGGGACCGCGGGTGGAAGGGGGGGAGGATCCCCCTTGCTCTGGCCCAGGGCCCCAGGAAACCTTAATCCACCTCTGCCCGTGACTCAGCATCGATCGTTACTGTCAGACCCGGGGAGGGGGGTTTGTGGCTGGGAACGGTGCCGGCTGGGCAGCCCCTGGGCCCTGACTCCTCTGTGCGTCCCCAGAGCGGGGGCAGCCGGAGGAGCATTCCCTGGGAAAGGCCCCTGCTCTGCAGCTCCCCCTGGGGGCAGGGATCCCCCCTCCCTCATCCCTGAACCTCCAGGAGCTGCTGCTCCCCCCATCTGGGGAACCCCCCAGTGACACTGTCCCCGCCCCTGTCCAGGCCAGTCCTAGGGTTCTGGGCAGACCCTGGCTCCGAGCATCCCGTCAGGTGCCGACCTTCTGAGGGTGGGGCTGGGAGCTGGGACACCGAGCCGAGCCCCTCACCTGCTACCACCAGCTGCACGGGGTCGCTGGGCTGCGAGGAGACGAAGGGCTCTGATCGGGGCCGGTAGCTGCAGCTGTAGTTCCCTCCATGCTGCCGGCCCACGGTGGGGATGCGGAACTCGGCCCCGTCCCCAGCAGGGTCCATGTGTTGCTGTGGGTTCAGGTCTCCAGCCTTGTGCAGGAAGAACCTCACGTTCCAGCGCCGCCCCTGACACCAGATGGTAACGTTTTCCCCTGGGGCAATGACCCCAGTGGGGCTCAGAGAGATGGAGGGTCTGGGTAAGCTGGGATCTGCGCACAGGAGACAGGCTGTGAGAGCCAGACCCGGGCACCCGCCCAGCCCCGGCAGAAGAGAAGAGTGGGGGGGGGGGGATTTGAAAGTAGTCTTCAACTACCTGAAGGGGGGTTCCAAAGAGGATGGAGCTGGGCTGTTCTCAGGGGTGGCAGATGACAGAACAAGGAGCAATGGTCTCAAGTTGCAGTGGGGGAGGTTTAGGTTGGATATTAGGAAAAACTATTTTACTAGGAGGGTGGTGAAGCACTTGGTGGAATCTCCATCCTTAGAGGTTTTTAAGGCCTGGCTTAACAAAGCCCTGGCTGGGATGATTGAGTTGGGAATTGGTCCTGCTTTGAGCTGTGGGTTAGACTAGATACTTCCTGAGGTCTCTTCCAACCCTGATATTCTATGACTCCCTGGCCGGTCCCAGCCATGGGCAGCTCCAGATACAGGCAAATCCAGGGGCCCTCGGCAGAGATTCTCTCCCGGATCAGAGTCCCCATGACTCAGAATCCTGGCCCTGCGAGCTGGGCTCCCAGCCCTACAGACACGGAGCCGCGGCTGCCTAGTTCTTGGGGTCCTCATATGCCGTGTGTGGCCCCTGCCTCATTCACTGCGTCCGAACCCCCGAGAACAGAGCGACTCACGGGCTGGTCTCTGGTGCCCAGCACGGCAGGGGCTGAGCCCCACACAGGAAGGGAGTCATTCCCCTGGGAGGCAGGTGTAAGCAGAGTCAGGATGAGCTCTACCCTGACATCTGGTGGTGAATTATGGCGAGTGTGGAAAAGAACTCCAGGGGCTGATCTTGTTTGCATAGGCACACCCACTCGCCTGGCATGAAACACAGCAACTGAAAGTGGTTACTTTGGCTGGTGTGGGATCCCCAGTTTCTCTATTATTGGGGCAGGAAGAATAAAGTTTTGTTACCCTGATTCTGTGAATCAAGGCCAGTGGAACTGTTGTATGACAGAAGGACTGAGTGAGTCCTTCACCATTACCTAAGTAGCACTTGCTTGACAAGGGGCATGGGTTACAAAACCCAGTGAATGGAGAGAGGATGGGGACAGGTATTTGTACCTGATGGTATGGGCCCCCCGTTGAGGGTTTGAAACACCAATTGCACCATCTCCTCTCTCCACTGTTGAATGTCAGAGCTAACTTTGATTCCATTAGGAGTCTAGTTACAGGCTGCGGAGCTGAATTCACTTTGGGCCAATGGTGCACCAGCACTGGGGCTCCCCTACTATGAGCTGAAATCGCTAAGAGCTGAAATCACAAAAGAGCGGATGTTATTAAGAGCTGAGATCACTGAGGCTGTGTTAACTAGTGGGGGAGCCTGAAGCTATATTGCTCAGCAGCTGGCAGAGCAATTTGTGGGGACGACTGGAGGAGCAGCGAGCGGCGTGGAGCCTTGCAGGGCCGGATGGAGTGGCCCAAGGAACGGCGAGCGGAGCTGTTTGCGGGGACGGCTGGAACGGCTCACAGGTCGGTGAGCGGAGCGGAGTGGAGCGGAGCAGCTTGTAGAGCGGAGCAGTTCGTGGGGTGGCAGGAAAGTGGACTGGCTTGTGGTCAAGGCTGCGGCGGAACCCCCACGGAGAAACAGACGGCTGGCCAGCCTCGGATCACGTAAGGTGCCCCTTAACACCCTGCGTGCCCCCCCCCCTTTACTCTGGGGCTGCACTGACTAGGGACAGAGACTTTGGGGGTTGTTGGACTTTTGGGACTTTGGGTGATTTTTGGGTTGCTGGATTCAAGAACCAAAGGGAAAGGACACAGCCCAATTTGCTGGGGTGGGTTTTGCTCATGGTTTGTGTTATGAATCCTGTTTGTGGTGTTTTTCCAATTTTATGCTGATGTCGTTTACCTCATGTTATTAAACATTTTCTGCTACACTCAGACTCCGTGCTTGCGAGAGGGGAAGTATTGCCTCTTAGAGGTACCCAGGGGGGTGGTATGTAATTGTCCCAGGTCACTGGGTGGGGGCTCGAGCCGGTTTTGCATTGTGTTATTGAAACGGAACCCCTAGATACAGAACCCGGCCCTTGTTGCTGCCAACTTAGATGGGCAGAAGGGTTACACAGGGATGGGTTTTTATCCCCATTCTGCAAGGGGGAACTGAGGCACAGACAGATTCACTTTCCTTAGTGAGCTCCCAGGGGCCGGGACTGTCTCTTCACTCTGTGTTTATGCAGCGCCTGGCACAGAGGGGCCCTGATCATGGCGGGGGCCCAACATGCTCCTGCAACACAAGGGATCCAGTGCTATTGAGGCCAGCATTTACAGAGGTCTCCACTAACTGTGGGCGTCTCAGTTTGTGGGCACTCGGCCCGAGATCCCCCAAGCTTGAGGCCCCCCAACAAGGAAGGACACTTCTGAAAACTGCAACATGCTCCCATCACACAGTCTGTGGCCGCGCCAGAAGCTGGGCCAGATCTTCTGGGTCCCAGCCTAACGCCATGTCCACCAAGCCACCCCTTCCCCTGCAGCCCCTGCCTCATTCAACCCCAGCCAGGGCACTGCCTGGGGCGGGGCCTGGCAAACAGAGGGGATGGGATCACGGGATTAAATAGCGACTCACGGTTCCTACGCACAAGGGGCAGCGTTAACGTAGCCTCCCTGCCCTGAGTCTCCAGGGGCTGCTGCTCCCCCTAGCTGGGGAACCCCGCAGGGACTCCGTCCCCGCTCCATGGCCGGGCATCCCACCTGCTGGGTCAGGGCTCAGGGCAGAGCCTGGCTTTAAGTGTCCCATTGTCACCGAGCCCCCGTGAGGGTCTGGCTGGGGGTGGGGCTGGGAACAGGGACGCCAAGCCGGGCCCCTCACCTCTCAGCACCAGCTCCACGGGGTCGCTGGGGTACGACACGGCGAACGGCTCCGATCTGCTGTGATAGGAGCAGCTGTAGCTCCCGCCGTCCTCCCGGCGCATGTTGCTGCTGGAAAACACAGCCTCAATGTCGTCCGAATCCACAGGTGGGAAATGGCGTCGCTCTTTATTCAGCACGAACCGCACGCCCCGGCGCTGCCCCCGACACTGGATGGTCACGGCTCCCCCCAGGAAGACCCCCCCGCTGGGGCTCAGGGAGATGCTGGGTTTGGGGTACCTGGGCTCTGCAGTGGGAAACAGACAGGCCGTGAGACGCAGGCCCCAACACTCTGTCCTGGGGCCCGGCCTCACCACGCAGCCTCAGTGGTGGGTCAGACCCAGCGGCCCTGGGGACGGGCTCCTGGATGCCTTTCCACAGGGCCCAGAGTTTCCTCTGAGCCCTGGGCTAACAGCATGAGACACGGAGCAACCCCAGCCCCTGGGGCCCAGAGCTCTGCTCACTAGTGGGTGACAGGCCAGTCCTGTCTCCAGGGTCCATTCACTCCTTGGCTTCTCTGCTGCGAGGGCTGGGAGCCAGGACACCTGGGTTCTGTCCCTGGCTCTGGGAGGGGAGTGGGGTCTAGTGGGGAGAGCAGGGAGGATGGGGCCAGGACTCCTGGGTTCTGTGCACAGCACCACCACTGACTTGTAGGGGACTGTGCAAGTCTCAACTATACACTGAGGTTTATAAACTTCATCTCCGCCCATCACCCCCTAACTGATGTGTTGCCTGGGAAAGGCCCCCCCCCCCACTCTGCAGCTCCTCCTGGAGGCAGGGGTCCCTGCTTCCTCTGCCCCAAATCCTCAGTGGCTGCTTCTCCCTCGTGGCTGGGTAACCCCCCAGTGACTCCATCCCCGCTCCCCAGCTGGGTGTCCCCTCTTCTCAGGGCCGTCCTTAGGATTTATGGGGCCCTACGCAATATTATTAAACTGGTGCCTCTATACCTGACTTGGGACACAGCCACCATCCCCTACCCGCAGACCCCCAAAGACCTCCTCCCCCATTGCTGACACACACCTAGCTTCGTACACAGCCTGGGGGGGAGGGACAAGACGGCAGAGAGTCACAGTTCCCCTCTGTGAACATGGCCCCTGCCTAAGGAGGCTGCAGCACACACTGGGTGTGCGGGAGCCAACCCACTCTTACTTGCTGTCCTGGTGGTGCCCCAAATGTTTGGGTGCCGTATGCTGCATATGCCCCTGATGGACCTATTCTCCAGGAATTTATCTAGTTTTTTTTTAATCCTGTTATAGTTTTGGTCTTCACAGCATCCCCTGGCAAAGAGTTCCACAGGTTGACTTTAGGTTGTGTGAAGAACTTCCTTTTGTTTGTTTTAAACCTGCTGCCTATTTCATTGGGTGACCACTAGTTCTTGTGTTATGTGAAGGATTAAATAACATTTCCTTAGTCACTTTCTTCACACCAGTCAATATTTTATAGACCTCTATCATATCCCCTGTAGAGGAGCAGACTCACCCTTGCAGCACCTCCTGCTGGTGACTCCTGGAATTAGCTCTTCCAGCATCCTGGAGCACCCTCTGCAGGCCAGTGGTCCGCCTGTCCTCTTCTGGCCCCCGTGTCCCTCCCAGGACCCCAGTGCCCTTATCTGGGGGGCTGCCCTCTGGCAGAACCCCTTTCCCCTGGGTTTCCCCTCCCCAGGGAACCCTCACTCACTATCCCTACCTCACCTCAGGATAAGGCCACTGCCAGTCACCAACTAGCCCCCGCTCCCTGGGACAGACTGCAGTACAGGCCACTCATCATCGGCAAGGTTGGGTTTGGACCTGCTGCCTTGGCCTAGCCCTGGGCTGCCCTCTGCAAACCCCAGTCCCCTTCTCCTAGGCCGCAGCCTGGGACTTTCCAGGCTGGAGCTCCCCAGCCGCTCCCCAGCCCTGCTCCACTACAGGTACCCTATGTCTAGCTCCCTGCAGCCAGGCCCGTCTCTCTCTGAGTACAGAGAAAGACTCTGAGCGCCTGGCTCCCAGCCTTTTTATACAGGCCAGCTGGGGCCTGATTGGGGCGTGGCCCAGCTGTGGCTACTTCCCCAATCAGCCCAGCTTTTAGAGCTGCAGCCCTCTGCCAGGGCAGTTTTAAGCCCTTCCAGGCAGGAGCGGGGGACCACCCCGCTACATCCCAGTCATTTTAATCTCTCCTCCTGTTTCATACCCCTAATCATTTTAGTTGCCCATCTCTGTACCTTTTCCAATTCCAATATATCTTTTATGGGATGGGGTGACCAGATCTGCACACAGTATTGAAGGTATGCATGTACCATGGATTTATATAGAGGCAATATCATATTTTCTGTCTTATTATCTATTCCCTTCTTAATGATTCCCAACATTCTGTTCGCTTTTTTGGCTGCCGCTGCACATTGAGTGGATATTTTCAGAGAACCATCCACAATGACTCCAACATCTCTTTCTTGAGTGTCAACAGCTAATTTAGACCCCATCATTTTCTATGTATAGTTGAGATTGTTTTCCAATGTGCATTACTTTACATTTATCAACATTTAATTTCATCTGCCATTTTGTTGCCCAGTCACCCAGTTTGGTGAGATCCCTTTGTAGCTCTTCGCAGTCTGCCAGGAATTTAACTATCTTGAATTGTTTTGTATCATCTGCAAATTTTACCACCTCACCGTTTACCCCTTTTTCCAGATCATTTATGAATATGTTGAATAGTAATGGTCCCAGTACCGACCCCTCAGGGATACCACTATTTATCTCTCTCCATTTTGAAAACTGATAATTTATTCCTACCCTTTGTTTCCCATCTTTTAACCAGTTACTGATCCATGAGAGGACCTTCCCTCTTATCCCATGATGGCTTACTTTTCAACAGTCAATTTAAATGAAATACAAATATAAACATTTTGAAAAAATGTTTTCGAAATCTAGAACTGTTATGTGTTTTGGTGTAATTTGCATTATCCTTATGTTAAATTTGCATTATCCTAACAAAACATTTAATTTATTCATATCTCTTTTATATGTTGCAGGTCAAAGTGAAAATGAAAAGACAAAAAACAATGCAACCATTTTTCCACTCAAAGGCCTCAAAAACCAATCAAGGTGAAGAACACACCAAGAATATATCAACATGTCATCTGAAGGTTCAAGTGGTGTAGCTACATCTGACCAGCCCGAAGCACAAATACAGCGACCTACTGAAGAAACAGTGTCTCCAAAACCTAAAGGCAGTTCCCGATGTTTGTCGGTCAACGTGTTCCCATTTATTGAAGTTACAAAAGATGGCTACTGGTGCACCTCTTGCAAAAAAGCTTACGAAGAAGGAAAGCTTCCCAATGCTATAATTGGTAAAAGTGGAGGAGCTTGGTTTGCCAGCCCGATCAGCAAAGCCAATGCTGACAAACTACGTGAAAAGGCAGCAAAACACCAGGGCTCTAGACTGCATCAACATGCAGAAAGCCTTATAAGCCCACTTTCAAAGCCAATTTTAGAAGTACTTAATGAGGCTGTTAAGAATGCTGGAGACACAACACAGTTCATGTGAACAAACATGGCTGTGGCATCCTACTTTCTATTTAAGCAAGAGATACCACACACTACAAACTGGAGGCCAATGTTAAGTGCGTTGTCACTTGTCCATCCTGAAGTTGAACACTGGTTCTGAACAAGACCAGCAAATGCTCACTATCTTTCTGGAAGAAACTCAGCTGACAGGTTAGAAGCATGCGGTGCAACAGTGAAAGACTTAGGGTGACCAGATGAGGGGAAGAAAATATCGGGACACATGGGGGAGGGGGGGTGCCCGCCGGCAGAGCAAAAAAAAAATGAAAAACCCATTGCTGCCGGTGGATATTGGGACAAATAGATCTGTCGGGACGCGGGACAGACACCGAAATATAGGGACAGTCCCGATTTTATCGGGACGTCTGGTCACCCTAGAAAGACTCAACAGTTGAAAAAGTGAAGAACTCTCTCACCACATTCAAAAAATTTGCATATATAGCTGATGAATGCACCGATGCAAATGGGCATCAAGTATTAAGTCATTGTGTACGTTATCTTGATGTCAGTGGTAGGCCAGTAGATGCATTTCTAGATGTTCACGTTATAGAAGACACATCGGCGGCATCTGTGACAACCCACATCTTAGAAGAGTTAAATGCTTGTCAATTGGACCCCGAACAGATATCTGCTTGTGCATTTGATGGAGCTGCAAACTTCTCAGGAAGACATGGTGGAGCACAAGCTTTGCTCAGAGAAAAGTGTAACCCTAATCTCTCCTATACACACTGCAGAGGCCATCTACTCCAACTAGCACTAGTACGAGCTGCAGACTCTTCAAAAGACATTTAAAAAGCTATAAATTTAATGTCTTCATTACATTCTTTTTTCAGCAAGAGTCCAAAAAGACTGAATATCTTGGAAAATATAGAAAATACCCCACTGGGACTGAAGTTCAAATTAGTCCAATCTAGGAAAACCCGCTGGCTTTCTCATGAGCGATCCTTGGCTGTTGTCTTAAAATTACTCCAGCCATTATTACTGGCTTTGGAAAGTATGTACCAAGATGGGATGGATCTAAGTAGTGAAGCTGGTGGATTACTTTTGCTACTACGTTCAGAGAAGACTATCACCGTTCTCTCTCTCGTAAGTCTACTGTTGAAAGCACTTGGGTCATTAAACAATGCCATCCAGGTATCTGCTACAACAGTAGTAGATCTTTGTCCAGCAATAGAAGCTACATTTGGATCAATCAAAGATCTATCCATTGAAAAAGTACTGGAAGAAGCAAAGACTTCAGTCCGGAAGTTGACTAATGAAGGCATTTATATTGATTCCTTAAGTGAAGAGGACAAGAGGTGTTTGTTAAGAAAGCTGAAAAAGCACACAGACTTGATTCTTACAAATCTACGACAGCAACTTCTCGATTCAACTCAACCTCTACGTAGCTTTTACAGATCCCTGTCCTATAAAACACCGACAGTTGAGTGGACTGAGGCACTACCAGCAATGGGGCTGCCATGCGATCAGGACAGAATGCAGAATTTGAACACTGAATGGAATATCATACAATGAATTAATGAAGATTTGACCTCAACTTCTTTTTTATCATCACTAGTGGCTCGACCCGATCTTTGTGCTACGTTTCCTGAGATGAAAGAAGTAGGAATTCATCACTTTCTACTCCCAGCGTTCTTTTTCATCATTGAATAGAATTTTGTGTTCTGAAAGAAGTTGCCTTCTGCCTGATCATGTGAATGAACTAATGAGCATATCAATTGAAGGAATGGAAGTACCGGACACACAAGAAGCCACCGAAAATGAATGCGCTGCACTCAAGAAGTTCATTAACAGAGTTCTGCAAAATTATAACAAGAAACCAAGAAGGATGTAGACGTAGTGCTCCATGGAAGGTTTGAGTAGCCAACTTTAATTTGTGTGATGATTTTAAAACATGAGTTAAATCTAATAAAATGGTCATGAAACATTTTTCAGTTTTTACTATGGTGCCATACAGCCCCCCTTCGCCCTTACGGTCTCACCCCTCATCGGCCCTGACCCCCCCCCCCGTAAATTCAAACACCCCCCCTAATTTCAATTCCTAGGGAAAACACTGGCCAGGCCCCTCACCTGCTACAATGATCTCGACGGGGTCGCTGGGATACGACCAGCGATCCTGTTGCGTTATGGCGCGATATTCGCAGGCGTAGCTCCCTCCATCTTCCTGGCCGACACTGGCGATGGGAAATTCAGCCACGGTCCCATCGGGCACCGTCTGACTCTGCAGGTTCGGGTGTCCAGCTTTATGCAGAAAGAACTCCGTGGATCGGTACCAACCCTCACAGCGGATGGTGATGTTTCCCCCGAGCGCCACCACCCTGCTGGGGCTCACCCAGATGGTGGGTTTGAGAAATTCACGCCCTGCTTTCAACAAGAGACAGGAGTTAAACAGGGGAGACACAGCCCCCCACCTTCCTCCTACCCCAATTCAGTCCATCCGTCATTCAGCCTCTCTAGGAGTCTGTCCCCTACCAGGGTTGGCACTGCTGCCCATGGGGCTTGGGGGCAGGGGGTTCACCCAGACATAGCTCAGGACCCGGCTGCATGAGAGATCACCTGCCCCACCCTCGGCCCCACCACAGGCCAGCCAGGGAGCCTGACCAGTGCCCCCCTGCAGCTCTGCCCCCCGCCCCAAGGTTGGAAATAGAGTCTGTGACTGACAGGAGTCGCACAAGACCCAACTTTCCCCAGGCCTTGGGATCGGGGGGACTGTGAGTGCAGGGGAGGGAGCTGTTTGTGATGGATCTGGGGGTGGGGGCGGATCTGGGGGGTTCTCCCCACGGCTGCATTGACAGTGAACGTTTCGGTTCCCCTGGGGGGATCTAGAGCCCACGGACGGGCGCTGTTAGTGTTTGTATGAGCTGAAATAAATCCATGTGACACACACCCACACCCCGAAACTCACAGCCTGGGGGGGGGGGCAGGACATTGAACCAAGGGACGGTTCCTGTCTGCTTCGTCAGACCCCTGGAGCCAGATTTGGCTCCTAGTTACTCCATGGGGGGTGGGGGAGAGGGGGAGGAACGGGACAGAAAAGCAGGGACAGGTCTGAACTCACAGGGGGAGTTTTGGGGAAGGTTCAGGGCTCAGTTCCTCTTTTCCCCACCCCATGCATCCCCTCCCCCGTCCTTGATGTTACCGTCCTCCCCACAGACTGATACTCACCTCCCCACACCCCGCTGTGCCCGGCCAGCCAGCAGCCTGGAAAGGAAACTGGTGTTAACAGCCACATCCCAGAGCAACTGGATCCTACACCCTGGGTTCCAGATTCCCCCCTCCCCCCCCATGGACACACGTCCTGATCTCAGATCCCACCCCCCATGGGCACACACCCTGGCTGTCTCCGATACTCACCGAGGAGGAGGACGGTGAGAGCAGACGCCATGACGGGGCAGTGGGGGCCGCTCAGCGCTGCCACCAACGCCCTGGTGCCCAGCTCCACCCAGCCTGAGGCCCGAGTGCGAGCGGAATGAGGAACTGCGCTGGGGGCTGAAGCCCCAGGAAGCCCATGATGCGCTCGGCCCCTTTCTTCCCATCAGATGGTTTCTCTGCAATCTCCAGCCCAAATCTACCATGGTCAGAGCAAAGCCAGATCCCTGCAACGCCCAGCAAACCACATCCCCTCCTGCAGCTGCCTGGTCCCCACATCACCTTCCAGCCCCAGATGGGAGCTGACCAGTCCAGGGGCCAGCTGGGAATGGGGCAATCTCAGGAGGCGTCAAGAGGTGCCCAGGCTGCCCTCACCTTTTCCAACAGGCCCATCTACCCTCCTTGGAGCAGCAGCTCAGAGCAGAGGAGGGATCCCCCCCACACTCACAGTGTTCCCCACGGAGCGGCCGTCTCCCATGGAGCAGGGCAGAGGTCCCTTCCTGACCCAGCTGGGCCCAGCACCCGCCCTGGAGCATGAGGGTGGAGGGACCTGGCCAACCTCCTTCTCGGGTAGTGTCGCTGCAGACACCATTCTTAGCTAAGTGATGTGGCACAGAGATGGGGGCTGGGAAGAGTCGAGGTTTCTGGCTCCTGTGAGTGGGGAAGGGAGGGATAAATGTAGATCCTGAGTTGTTAAAGGAGCAGTCGATAAAACCGTGTAAGTGGAAGTCTGCCCAGAGCCAGTGCTCACTTCCTGTTTCTGCTACTGCCCGAGAAACTCTGCATAAACCTGATGCCCAGTACCTACCCTGCTATATACCCCAGCTTAATGGTGTTAAGGCTGATTCTCCACTGGCACTTCAAGTGCAGAAGGTGGGGGCCCGCAAGGATTTTAAAAATTAATCCTGGCCACTTCAGGCTTGTATTAAATTCCCAAGGTTACAGCTTTTTTTTTTTTTTTTTTTTCCTTTACATAGGTGCTGCCACCACCCACGTGCAAAACCTCTTTGAGAATTCAGGAAGGCTCAAGTGGGAATTCCTTCCTGTGGGTACCCTCAAGCCCTTTCACTCCCTCTCCGGGGAAGAGCTGAGAAGGGAAATCAGCTGTTGCACCAGCTAATTAAACAACATGCGCACAAACCTCCTAGGACACAGAACTCCAATTCTAGTACATTTCATTTAAAAAGAAAGAAAGAAAATACATCTGGGGACTCAGGCTATTGCTAGATTTTCAGAGAGTAATTCCAAGGATTAAGCACCCAGAACAGCTTCCTTGGGATCCAGTTTAAAGGTTACAAGCAAAACAAAAGCACCTGGGGTTAGCCCAGAGGAGTCCACAAGCCATAAAGAAATAAAAGGAATAAACCTAATCGCGTCTTCCTAGACATTCCCTGATCCACTTACATCTCTGGGGTTTTAAATGAGTCGTTTCTAGGTATGATACTGATGATTTTTCATACCTGGCCCAAGCTTCTTACAGCATCGCTCTGCCCTGTCTGCCTCTCCCCGGAGAACAACCGCAGACAGACAAAGGGGAAGTTTTCTCTCAATTTAAAGAAGTTCTGGCCTCCCATTGGCTCTTTTGGCCAGGTGCCCACTCCCTTCCCTTTACCTGTGCAGAGCAGTGTGACTTTTAACCCTTTACAGGTAGAGCAATTAGAGAACAGCTACTAAGAAGGATTTTATAGCTACTGGATGGTTGGGTGTCCATAAAAGGGAGTGACCCCCCCCCCTTCATTTATCACAAATGGGCTCTAGTGATTGGGGGGGTGGCTGGGAGCCAGGACTCCTGGGTTCTCTCCCTGGCTCTGGTTGGGGGTGGGATCTGGTGCTTAGAGAAAAGGACACAGATTAGAGCCAGTCCCCTGGATATGAAAGGCCCCATGTCCCTTCCCCAGCCCATCCCCGGGGCAGTGGGGCTGCGCAGCTCAGGGCCCGGGGCAGAGCTCACAGGGGCTGATGGCTGAGCCGAGCTTCCCTCTCCGACCTCAGGATACTGCGAAAGGGACATTGGGGGAGGGGAGCCAACCAGCCCCCCAGAAAGGGGAGGGGGCAAAAACACGGGGACAGAGCTCAAGAGAATCTGGCCACCCCGGCAGATGCCCCAGCTCTGGCCCCCCAGCTCATTTGCCCTTCACCCCCCACCCCCGACGGTCACGCATTGGGCTCCTCAGCCCCCTGGCCTGCATCCCCTCCCCCATTCTCTCCCCCCCAGCCTGTAGTTCCCTCACATCCGCCCCATCCCCCCAGTTCTGCCCCTGTCCCTTCACCCCCCGTTGTGTCCCCTCATAACCCCCGTCCCCTCCCCCGTTCTGCCCACCCCATCGCCTATCCCCTCACACCCCCCGACCTCCCTCAGGGAATGTGGGGCAGAGGGGGGTGTGGGGTGTTGTGAGGGCAGGAGACTGAGGGGAAAGAAAGTGGGGGACCCAGGACTGAGAGGTCAGGAGCAGGAGGGGGTACTGAGAGGGGAACCTGCCGAGGGGTGGAAATGGCAGCTTCCTCCTGCAGGGCACCACCAGCCCCTCCCCAAACAATCCTGCCCCCGGCTCTGACCTTTGGGGGGAGCCTGTCTGCCCGCGGCTGCTATTAAAGTCTGACCCCGTTTCCTCCCGGGTTGGGGGTTCAGCCGGGGGAGGGGCGATGGTGTCGGGGTCCCTCTCTCCAGCCGCTCTGCTCAGGACGTCTCCATGGAGCAGGGTCTGGATGGCCCAGGGGGACCCAGGAGATGGGGGGTGGCAGCTGCGACGGTGAAGCGAGTCTCTTTCTTTAAGGCCCCAAAGGGTGGTGGGCGGCACAGCCCGTCCCTGCACTATTTTATCCACCAATGAGGCCTCGTTTCCAACACCCCAATTTTGGGTCACGGACTTCTGCTCCCCCACTTCTCCCATGTCCCAGGTGGGCCCCAGCCCGGCCCGTGGGTTCTGTCCGGCGGCCGCTCGGGTTGGACTAATCCCGTCTTTCTGTCTTGCCAACTTTCCCCCCAACGTTCATTCATCCAGGTTCTCGTGACGCTGCTGGAACTTCTCACTCACCTTCGTTGGCTGAACCCACCACGAGGGGACATTTGGAGGCTCCGGTATCACAGCCGCCCCCTGCGGTGGGGAGATTTGGGGGGCAGGGGAGAAGGAAGCTCTGGGATTTGTACAATAGAAATACAGGGCGGCGGAGGTCTAGGGAGAAAGTGGGGAGAGAAAAGGGGCTGGGGGACCCCACTGCAGAGGGAGGAGGAGGACGGACACCTGGGGGCAGTAAGTGCCGTTATTCCAGTGCCAGGGCCAGATGCAGCGCCCCACACAGGGGGCCGGGGGCTCTGTCTTGGGGGGACTGTGATTCTGTGGAATGGGAGGGGCCCGACTCTGGGCTGGGCGATGAGCCCTGGTGGTCCTGGGGGATTTAATGATCCAACCGGCGGATGGGAAAGCGCTAGGGCCAAATGCACCCTGCCCAGTGAGATCCTGGACGCCATGATGGGGCAGTGGGGCTGGGGGGGGACCCTCAGCGCTGCCACCAATGCCCTGGTGCCCAGCTCCACCCAGCCCGGAATGAGGCACTGAGCCAGGGGTTGCAGCTACAGGAAGCCAGCGATGTCTCATCTCTTCCTGTGTCTCTTACACATTGTCTCTAATCTGCAGGCCAAATCTACCTCAACCAAAGCAAGCAGTGGTCGCTGCAACAGTCAGGAAACCTTGGGACGGTCAGCCTGGCCAGGCGTCATGCCACTCGCAGCTTGTCTGTGTCTCTGTGGGGAGGAGGGGACAGCTCACCCTCAATGTACCCTGCAGCCTTGGGGACGATGCAGTGGGCTGAAAGCCAGAAGACCACAGGGTCTGGTCTTCAATCTTTGACTAACCACTATTTCCATGCAGATTCCCCCTCTCCTTTCTTATATTCTGGGTTCAAACCCAGCTGGTGACCCACGGAGGTAAACTTAGTACGTGATCATGCAATTAAAGGATGTGTGGCACATGCCAAGTGGGCAGAGTTAAGGTTGTTCAGGAAACCTTAACTGTGGCAACTGCTGATTCTGGAAGGTTTGATGTTGCACCTTTCTCTCTCAGTCTGCAAACCTGCCAACGTGCGACACGAGCCGTGGCACCGTGTGAGGAGCGGGCGCGATGGGGAACGTCTGGGTTTGCTGCCCCTTGCACCATAGCTGAGCGATGATGGCGGCTTTACACTGTAACGCCTGGTTCTAAGGGGCTTTTCTCAGCGTGTGAATTAAAGCAACCAGGTTCAAAAGAAAATCAGAGAAAGAGAAATTCCATCCTGGCCTCCCAGTGGGAGAGATCATCGATATTAACCATCAAAACGACAGAAAAAAACCCACTGATTTCCGCCCCACCTGCGTGCCCTGAATGTCGCGGAACTGCTCCGGCATCCCCCGCTGGCCACTCCCTCTGGATCCCACAGTATTTTAAGATACCCCAGTAGCTTAAACCACCCCTTTCCCGGTATCTCACCGAAGGCGGCCGTCTGAGAGACAGCTTAGCGCTCTCTGGAGGTAGGGGTATGACGCACGCAGAGACTTCGCCCAGCGCCGGGGCTCTACATGGAATCACGGGACAAATGCACCGGTCCGTACAGAACCAAGCAATCCTGCCTGCATTTCCCTGCTCCAGCTCACCCGTCCTTGAGGGACCATCTGCGCCCAGGGGGTAGACAGCTAGGGCCCCTCCACCACTGGTTTATCTCAGTGTCCGGGGTGATTCCATTGCAATGGGTGGACACTTTAGGTCGACTACCCTCTTTTGTTAGCCCTTTGACACCCGCCTCGGGCATTAAAGCCCTGCCTGGATGCCTGGTGTGACGGGGGCACCAATCTTAGTTGGGGGGGTCTGTGCAGCGCCTGGCATGATGGGGTCCCCGATCTCAGTCATGGGTGGGGGTCTGAGCAGTACCCTGAGCAACAGGACCCTGAGCTTGGTCATGGGGGTCTGTGCAGCACCCAGCGTGATGGGGACACTTACACTGTCCTGGCGGTGGCCCTTGCACTAACACTGGGAGTGTGGTAATAACAGGGTGTGAGGGAGGAAGAGCCCAGAGAGACACAAGCTGCCAATCACCAGACACACACACCCCAGGGGGTATCACACTATCTTTATTGAGGCCCGGTCCCTGGTCCGTATAACCAGGGTGGGGCCATATAAATACAGGAGGTGCCGGGCAGCGGTGAAGCCCAGCGCTCGCGGCTCCAGAGGGGGGCGACATGTGGTACCATCCCTCAGCCCTCTCCCGCCGGCGGCTCCCCTGCCCACCTGGGGTCGGGGCTTGACCAACCACCCCGGGGACCGGGTGGGCTCCCCCAGGGCTCCCCCGGCTCCGACTCATCTGCTCTCCCTTTTCCAGGGTGATGGGGGACCCACCCTGAAATCCGGGGCAGCCATAGGCCGGGATGGGGGCAGAGTGGGGAGCTGGTGGGAGGGGCTGAGATAGCCCAGGGTGGAGAGGATGTTGGGGGGCAAGATCACAGTA
>NW_020664836.1:869-10132 GCF_002925995.2 Terrapene triunguis | reverse complement strand
TGTTTGAGACCCCTGCTATACAACTACCCCAAAATAATTCTTAGGAGTATATATTTTAGAAAAACACCCAATCTTGAGTTAAATTGTCAGTGATGGAGAATCCACCACAAGCCTGGGTAAACTGTTCCAATAGTTAATGAGACTTTTAAGAAGTGAGAGTAATTGTCTCTCTCACCCACCCTCTAGTGACTTGAAGTGCCTTTTACTGCTGTCTCGACCAGCTCAGTGTCTCCATAAATGAGACCCATCCCATTTCCTGTGGCCAAAAGAAGGGTGATTGCATATATACATATTTTCAAGAATTCATGCAAAGAAATGAAGAAAGGGTCTTTGGTACTCCAAGTACGCGGAGGATCACCAAGGAAAATCTATTGTCGTTTAAGCGAAATAAGCAAATAGTTCATATGGAAAAACACGTTGAGTTACCTAGAAGTTTTTCAGCTGGTTTTGTGACGTGTGCTCCACAACCAATCCAGTGTTTGAGTCTCTCGATGTTCAAGCCAACCAGCTTTTCGTTGTGGCCATTTGGAAGCGGGTCATAACAGCCCACTTGCTCCAAATACTTGCTGTCCCGAGCTCGCTTGTTATATGCGACCACTATACGGAAGAAGGGTCTGTTGGCACAGCCACCAAGAGCCAATCGGATAGCTACGTGTCCTCCATGATAATTTTTCATAAGGAGGTGAGCTGAAGGAAAGATCAACAGGTATCACAAGAGATTTGATTATAACAGATGTGTATAGACGTCTAGCCAAAAAATTCCAAAAGGCCTTAGAGAAAAGTTTGGTTTCACTTAAAATCAATAAAACTGCTGTAACCGTCCCTTACACACCAACAATAGATTATTCTTTATGATGGAATTGAAGTCCGTACCCTGCCATGAGATTGCTTTAATAAATAAGACAGATTTGCTCTACCAACCCTTAAGAGAGTTCCGTGGAGAAGGCTGCACATTCTCCACTAACTGTGATTGATTTAGAGGGATGCAGAAACTAGGAGTCTGTGCATGCAACCCTTAACAAGCCCTGTCTGCACTTACCAAGGTGCACCATGACGACTTTTGCCAGCACCTGAAAGAGGAAAAAGACCATGAATGAATCCCCTGCCACTCCCAAACACAGGGCCAGCCCACTGCAGCTGTGAATGCTATAGGGTAGACATAGCCTTAGTTGACAGAGATGAGTTATAACTGAAAGTTATAGTTTGAAAATCCTGAGGGAAACATGGGAGTGGTTTTTTTTTGTTTGTTTGTTTGTTTTAAATGGAGATATCCTATCTCCTAGAACTGGAAGGGACCTTGAAAGGTCATCGAGTCCAGCCCCCTGCCTTCACTAGCAGGACCAAGTACTGATTTTGCCCCAGATCCCTAAGTGGTCCCCTCAAGGATTGAACTCACAAGCCTGGGTTTAGCAGGCCAATGCTCAAACCACTGAGCTATCCCTCCCCCCGTGAGCTATCCTTGAGTTGCAAGCCCTGCCCTGACCCCATAGGGTCTGTCTCTCATGACCCATTGGCCATGGCGATCCTGGGAATGGAAGTTTCAAAGCACCTGCCCCCGCTCCCACTTTTGTGGTTTGGGGTTTAGGTAACTTTCAACCTCTTAGGAGCACAGGCAAAATTAAAAGCATTTTTTTTTTCCTGGTAGCCCTGATGGGCAGCAGCTTCACTGCCTCACCCTGCTTGCCTTTCTGTTTCAATAGCTTTGTTGCTAGGGGAATGCCAACAAGTGCCACATGAGTACATAAAATCACTTGTCATTTTAAGGTAAGAATTAGCTTCCACATTAAATTGGTGTCCTGAGGATTTGGCGTTTATATATAAGGGCTGTCAATTAATTGCAGTTAACTCACGATTAATTCAAATCAATTGTGATTAATTGCACTTATAACAACAGAATACCAATTGAAATGTATTAAATATTTTTGGACACATTTTCAATATTGATTTCAATTACAACACAGAATACAAAGTGCACAGTGCTCACTTTATATTATTATTTTTTATTACAAACATATGCACTGTAAAAATGACACAACAAAAGAAATAGTATTTTTCAATTCACCTCATACATACTAGGAGGGTGGTGAAGCACTGGAATGGGTTCCCTAGGGAGGTGGTGGAGTCTCCTTCCTTAGAGGTTTTTAAGGCCCGGCTTGACAAAGCCCTGGCTGGGATGATTTAGTTGGGAATTGGTCCTACTTTGAGCAGGCGGTTGGACTAGATACCTCCTGAGGTCTCTTCCAACCCTGATCTTCTATGATAAGTACTGAAGTGCAAACTCTTTATTGAGAAAGCGTAACAAATGCAGCGGGGGGAGTTTGGTTGCATAACTGCACTCAAAAACAAAACAGTGTAAAACTTGAGAGCCTACAAGTCCACTCAGTCCTACTTCTTATTCTGCGAATCACTAAGAGAAACAAGTTTGTTTACATTGATGGGAGCTACTGCTGCCTGCTTATTTACAATGTCACCTGAAAGTGAGAACAGGCGTTCGCATGGCACTTTTGTAGCCAGCGTTGCAAGATATGCCAGATATGCTAACATTCGTATGCCCCATCATGTATTGTGTTGTAATTGAAATTAATATAGTTGAAAATGTAAACATCCAAAATATTAAAAATAAATGGTATTCTATTGTTGTTTAACAGCACGATTAATCGCTTGACAGCCCTAATACACACACACACACACACAATGAAAATTACTTGATTGGGTTGTAGTAATTGTTATTCTTGGGTATTAACTTGTTCAGGGAATCCTCAAATCTTGCTGCTCATTGCAAGTGGTGTAAAAACGAGCATTGCCAACGACTCCTAGTTCACAGGAAGTGTCTGTGTGTGTGTGTCTGTGTGTGTGTGGGAGGGGTCTGTGTGGGAGTGTGTCTGTGTGTGTGGAGCTGGGCGGCTGTGTGTGTGGGGGGGGTCTGTGGGGGGGTGTCTGTGTGTGTGTCTGTGGGGTATGTGTGTCTGTATGTGGGGGGGGCGGTGTCTGTGTCTGTGTGTGGGGGTGTGTCTGTGTCGGGGAGTGTGTGGGTGTATGTGTGTCTGTGGGGGGGTCTGTGTGTGGGGGGGTCTGTGTGGGAGTGTGTCTGTGTGTGTGGAGCTGGGCGGCTGTGTCTGTGTCGGGGAGTGTGTGGGTGTGTGTGTCTGTGGGGGGGAGTGGCGGTGTGTGTGGGGGGCGGTGTCTGTGGGTGTGTGTCTGTGTGTGGGGGGTGGGGGTGTGTCTGTGTCGGGGAGTGTGTGGGTGTGTGTCTGTGGGAGGGGGGGTGGTGGTGTCGGGGGGGGGCGGTGTGTGTGTGGGGCGGTGTGTGTCTGTGTGTGGGGGGCGGTGTATGTGGGGCGGGGCTGGGACGCAAATCCGCGGCTCCGGCGCTCCCGAGGAGTCCCGCTGGGACAAGCGGAGCGAAGGCTCCCGGCGCTCCCCGCTCGCGGATCGGACCCGCTGTCGCCGCGCGGGTCCCGCCCGAGGGGCCCGGAGCAGACGTGGCCCCCCCGGTCTGCCCCGGGGTTCGCGCGGGAATTCCGGCAGCCGGGGCCGAACCCGCCCCGCCCCCGCGGTACCTGCTCAGGCCCGGCTGGGCGCCTCGCCCCGCTCACGCGCGGAGCCCCGCCCCCTGCGGGTCCGAACCTCACGGGCCGCCGTAGCGCGGCAGCGGGGTCAGGCGGCAACGCTGCATTGTGGGAACGGAACCCTAGCGCGCCTGCGTCTCGCGCCTGCCTTTCCCATCGGCCCCCGCGAGGGCTTCGGCCCCAAGGTAGGCAGCTGTCTGGGGACTATTCCCGTCAGCCACTGCGTTTCCGCCCCGTCTCTGTCGCACCGAGATGATGTCACAGTGGGCACCACGCGCGCCCTAGCGAGAACAACCGGGGGGCGTGAGGCCGGCCATTGCGGGTGACCCTCCATTTCCCATCAGGCATTGCGGTGCACGCGCTGTGGGTGTGGCCCGACCAGGATTTCCCGCTCTCAGAGCGAGACTGTCGCCGCGGGGACACGTGACCTCTCGGTGGCTTCCATGGGAGATGGAGTTCGCCTGCTCTAGGCCTTAGCGCATCCCCCACCAGCCCTCCCCACTGAGTGCGCCGGCTGCCCCAGGCCGTAAAACCGGGACAACGGCCAGTCCGCGGACTCCACTGGTCTTGATGGCACGTGCGTAATGAGATTATTATGGGGAATAACTTCCGGTTACTGTTCGCGGGGGGACAGTATTAAAGACCGCACCAGGTCGAATGATTTCCGCTCACTGTTCCCGGGGGGACAGTATTAAACAGCACACCACGTTAAATGAGTTCCGGTCACTGTTCCCGGAGGAACACTACGACGCGTACCGGGGCATTGGTACTGTATCCGGTCAGACACTACTAGAGTGACTACGCGGGCAAATAAAACCCAGTGACTGGAAGTTAAGAAATTAATGGAGATATTCCATCTCCTAGAACTGGAAGGGACCTTGAAGGTCATCGAGTCCAGCCCCCTGCCTTCACTAGCAGGACCAAGTACTGATTTTGCCCCAGATCCCGAAGTGGCCCCCTCAAGGATTGAACTCACAACCCTGGGTTTAGCAGGCCAATGCTCAAACCACTGAGCTATCCCTCCCCCTTAAAGTCAAACACAATTAGCGCTTTCACCAGGCATCTTAACTTCCGGGTGCTGTCCCGCAGCCCGCCGGACGGCGGGGGCGGGGGCGGCGGGGCCGGCTCAGGCTCTGCCCCAAGCAGGGGAGGGGGAGGCGGAAGTTGCAGGAGACGGTGGCGCCTGCGCTGATTTGCTGGCGAGAGTCATGTGTCCCGGGCCTCCGTGCGGGGGTCTCGGGTTAGTTTTAGTGTTGCAGCCGCCCGGGGCTGTGCTACGTGGGGTGCACTGAGCATGCACAGTAACCGCCGCTGAAGCCCCTGCCCGTCCTAGCCCTATGGGTCTGCGGGCGGCTTTGGACAGGGGTGGGAGGGGGAAATGGGAGCGGGGGGGGCAGGGTCTGGGCAGGGGGTGGAAGTTGACTGGGCCGAGGGGTCAAGCAGCTGGAGGTGGGGTTAGGAGAGGGTGAAACCCGCTTCGGGGGCCTGGCCCCCTGACCCTACCCCTGCTGCCCAAGGCCCCTCTCCTAGGCCGCCCCTCCCACCCCCCTGGCCTGCCGGAGCTAACCCGCCCCAATCCCGGGGTTGGCCCAACACTGGCCCGAGCACCTGCCCGAACCCCAGGCTGGCCCGAGCACCGGCCCGAGCCGCCCCAGGCCATGGGCCAGCCCGAGTCCCGAGCTCCAGGCCGCTAGCCGGAGCTGAGCCCCCACCGGGGAGAGAGGGGGTGAGGAGAGACACGGCAGGTGGCCTTGTGGGGGGGAGGGGAGGGGAGGAGGTACGTGGCGGGTGGGGAGGGTCTCGGTGGTGAGGAGGGACTTGGCGGGCAGCAGGGATCTCGGGGGGGGTGTGTGGGTGGAGGAGAGCAGGGACTGACCCGGCAGCTGCAGGCAGTGGGGGCCTTGGGGAAGAGGCGGAGTAGTGGTGGGAAGAGGTGGGGCCACCACAGGCCAGGTGTCCGGCAGCGGGTCGGTGGCAGCTGTGCCAGGGGAGGCTTAGCCTTCCTTGGCCTCTTAAACCTGCCGCATCTGCCTGGCCTGGAGTTGCTGTAGGGGTTGGGGAGGCTGCAGTGGAGGGTCAGATTACAGCAATCTCCCCAGGACTGTTGAACCCCCTTGGCCAGTGACCCCCAGGAGGGCAGAATGCTTCCAACTCCAATTGACTCCAGCTTGGGGTCTCTCTGATCTGCTGAATGGGGCTTTGTCTACACGATGCTGTGCTGCTACAGCCGCTAAAAGGTGTGCAGTGTAGCTGCTGTTTGTCAGCAAGAGAGCACTCTCCTGCCGACAGAAAACTTCCACCCCCAACGAGTGGCGTTAGGGTTGTCGGCCGGAGAGCTCTTCTGCCAACGTAGTGCTGTTCACAGCGGCGCTTTTCCTCGGTAAAACTTTTGTCATTTAGGTGTGGCTTTTTTTAACACCCCGAACGACAAAAGTTTTTCTGACAAAGTTCCAGTGTAGACAAAGCCATAGTGATCTAAGGAGGAGCTTTACGCCTGTCCTGGGCAGCTGGCTGTGCTGGGAGTGCCCAACCCTGCTTAAGCAGTTAGCTGGTGGAGGTGCTTTCTTCCCTGTTAGACCCAGCTGCCCCAGGGCACTGACACGGCCTGTTGGGTGAGTAGCTGTCCCCCTGGGGTGGTGCTGTGTAATCACCGTGCTCGGATCCTTATTTAACTAGAGCCTCAAAGCACAATATACTGTCCACATGGTGTGTCGCACAGTAGAGTCTGAAATGGATTTCACATTGAACTACGTTATGGGTACTACAAAAAGAGATCGTTGCCAGTATATATTTAAGGTACTCAGCTACTGTCTCTGATCCTCGAGTGTTGCAAACGCTCATGATTTTATTCGTGGTATATTCGTTAAAGCCCCAGCTGCTAGAATCCTAATACAAGAGATTCTTAGATTTCATTCAATAGAGAAAAGTTTGGGGGTGTGAAGCCAGTACATCCTGGGGCATTATGCCCCGTATTCATCATCGTAAATATTATTGTGATAAGATTATGGCATAACTATGATGTATTTTAGGCAAGATGGGTCATATAAGGTATCATTGAAAAGGTTATGATTTACTGAATATGATAATCCAATTTCATGCATGTATCATTTTGGTATCTGAAGTTAGGCATATCGTCTATACATCGATTACAAGTGTGTTTACACCTGGGAACGCCCAGTAGGTAGAATGCACTCAGACTAGATGCCTGGCTGGGAAGGGCCATTAGGGAGAACAATAGGTCTTAGAAGATGCTAATCTCCCAACAGGGAACCTTCCTGAGGATGCTACATGGCTGCTATAGCCCTACCGGCAGGGCCGTCCTTACCCATACGCAAAGTACGCAGCTGCGTAGGGCACCAGCAGATTTCCTGGTGCCCTGCGCAGCTGTGTGCTACTCCAGCCCCTGCCCACCTCTTCCCCAGGGCCCCAGCCTCTCCTCCGCCCCAGCCCCACCGCTTCCTGCCCCCACTCCATCCCTTCCTCAAAGCCCCTGCCCCGCCTCTTCCTGCCCCTGAGGGCCTGCACTCACCGGCGGCGGGAAGTGCAGCGACCCGGTTCCAGCCATGCTGCTGGTGAGTGCTGGGGGGGGTGGTTCCCCCCTGTTCCCCCAAGCCAGCTGTGCCCCCCCACGCAGGGGCCTGGGGCCCCACAACCCCCATCCCCCACCCACAGGGGGGGCTGCATAGGGCCCCAGAATAGCTAGGGATGGCCCTGCCTACCAGAACATGTGACCGAGTCACCTGCTACTGGACTCCATCTTGGAATACTAATGTTTTTCCACTGAAAGGTGTGCGAACTAAAGTTGGAGACACAGGGTTCCTGCCCTATGCAAAAGCTATTTAAGGCAGGGGAGTGACTGTCATCATGGATCTTCAGTGACTTCCTGCCCAAGAAGATTGCTGGAAACACCTGAGAAGCGAGGACTGAACTGGGGGCAAAGGGCAGAACCCAGGCTAATCAACTGTTTGGATGAGTAGCAAATTCTCCCCCTATTTCTTTAGTAAATTAAGCTTAGATTGTGTTTTTATTTGATCCATTTGCTATCCCTTATTATCACTTTAAATCTACCTTTTGTGGTTAATAAACTCATTTTGGTTTTGTCTAAAACCAGTGTGTGTGGGAGTCATTACCTGGGGCAGAAAGCTGTATATATTCCTCTCCATGTTGAGGGAGGGGGCAAATTTCATGAGCTTACCCTGTACAGTTCCCTGTGCAGTGCACGACGGTATAACTTTGGGTTTACCCTCGGGGGGGGGGGTGCACACTTGAGTAACTGGGCAGCTTCTTAGCTGAGCCTTCCCACGCAGAGCGGATCTCAGCATGTGTGTGTAGCTGCAGCTGGGTGTGTCTCTACCTGTCTGTGTGCGGGAGGGGTTAGGAGCTTGTCACAGCAGTACAGTGTAAAGGGAGCCTGGGCTGGTGGGTCAGGGGGACTCACTGGTACGCCAGTTCCAGGGGACCCGTCACACACCCCAATGCCTTTTGTTACAGACAGTAATGATCAACAGCTGCATTTTGTTTATACATATTCCTTCCTGATATTACTGTCCTCAGCAATTTTCTGCTACAGTCTGTGTTCCATTCTTATCTAACAAGGTCAAAATAACCTCTCAGTTTTTCCCACTCGCCCAGGCCCTGCATTAAAGTCTCGTGTTATTAACTAGAAGAGTTAGCCTGACTCTTGCTCTTCCTGGAAGACTAAGATGTCTGCGCTTTTCCCAACTTCCACAATCGACAGTGTGCCTCGGATTTGGAAGGACATGTCTTCAACAGTAACCTCCTGTAGGGCCTGGACCACAATTGCTTTGGGATCCAAATCCATAGGCCTTTTGCCAAGTTCCAAGTCACTGACTGGGGAATACACTTCCCAGATCATCTGAAACTATATTGCCAAGTGAACAACAGCGTGATGACCAAACTACAGTAAAACCCACAATGCTTCCTAACACTAGCTGACAGAACTGGACCAGAGTGCTTTGCGATCTGACTATTGCGCAAACTGAGTCACTATACTCCTTAGCTAAAGGAAACACAAGTTGGGAAATCCCGGCAATGTTGTTGTAATGACAGCTACCATGTAAGAACAGAATTTTACTGAAACCTGAGTTCTAACACGGAACTATTATTCTGGAATGTAATTTGCTTACCTAAGCTCTCACAATCAGAACTATTATTCAAGGATGTAATTGTTTAATTACAAAGTACCAGTTTGTCTGGATAAGCTATACTGGGAAATCAGTTTTTATAAACAAAAGGTTAAAAGTGTGATAACTGATGTATGTAGGTAATCAAGGTGAACGCTGTCTCCTGCACATGGTACTGATGGATATTTCTGGCAGGAGGGGGAGACACTCCCAGGTGATATCAGACAAAGAAGTTGATAAAGGAGGATGGGAATCACCCCAAAGAAGGGTGAGGGGCAAAAGACAGAGGCAGGCAACTCACGTGGAGCTGAGACACCACACTGAAGAAAATGGAGCAAACTGTGTGGGAATTAGCTAATGTATTTTACAAAAAATCTTTAGCCAGCCCTAGTCAAGATATTTATGGCATTACTCACTGGTGTGGATTCTCTTATGTTTGCTGAAAGCTGAGCTCCAATGAAAGCTTTTCCCACATTCAGAGAACATGTAGGGTCTCTCTCCCATGTGGATTCTCTGATGTGTGATGAGGGTTGAGGTGTCACTAAATCTT
>NW_020664836.1:0-859 GCF_002925995.2 Terrapene triunguis | reverse complement strand
AACATCTGAGCCGTTACTGACGATTTCTCTGGCCTATGCTGACTCTCACAGGCGTTTGCCTCTCCACAGCTCCAGGAAACTTTCTCTTTGGATCTTTCGGCTAATGTCCCAAGTGGTTCTACTTGCTCAGCATCTTCCTGCTGTGGAGTCTCCTCCTCATTCTCACTCACCATCCCAGCACCTGGAAAGACAGAGAGAATCCAAACATAGGTCACTCCCTGTGCTGGGGAGAAAGGAAACCTCAGAGAGAGGAATGGGAAAAGGTGGGAACAAACCAAAATAAGTGCCAGAGAGATCACACAAAACAGGAGTTGATTTGCACCCTCTCCCCCCGCCACCCATCCCACCCCAGAGCCCCCTCCCCCCACAGCCATGCTGTGTCCCCCTGGAGGCGGCCATGGTGCTGCCCCTCACTGCCTCCCCTCCCAACAGCCATAGCCATGCCATTGACCCAAGCCCCCAATCCAAGTCCCCTATAGCCTCTCCCTCCCCCAGACCCCCCCCCGACCCCGTCCCCATCTGTACAACCCAATCGCCCCCTGCCAATAACCACCCTCCTCCTCCCACAGCACCAATCCATCCCCTACCCTCCCACAGCCCACACCACACAGACCCCTCCACCTCCCAGCTGTGCCACCCCCCCAAGCCATACCACCAACCCCATCAGACGCCCTCCCCCGCTGGTGCACCAGGGTCTCCCCAAGACCGACCAACATCTATGAATTAACCCCTCCCCCAGTGTTTGTTGGGGCTACTGGAGCCGTGGGACCTACCTGGAGATGCTGAAATAAAATGGTTACTCACCTTTGTAACTTGTTCTTCGAGATGTGTTGCTCATATCCATTCCAATTAGGTGTGC
>NW_020664835.1:31712-41840 GCF_002925995.2 Terrapene triunguis | reverse complement strand
ACCCATCCCCCAATGCAGACCATCCTAGCCACACTCCCCTGTCAGCATTCACAGACTACTTTAAGAACAGTCTCAGTTCGTCACAGTGGCTGCCTCTCAGACTTGGGATATGTCGCAGAAATGCCCTACAGAGGAATCCTGTAACTTTACATACAATGTTGCCACCTATATTTTACCAGGACAATAATGCTCAGCAAATTATGAGTTTTCAAATGATACCTCACAAGGCATTCTTTGTACAAAACTTATCATAGTCCTGAGAAAGGGGGTGAATATAGGGGGTACAAGACTGGCATAAGGACAAAGGACTCAGAGAGTTAGTTGCAGGTGAAAGCCAGCAAACATCTACACGCCAGCTAAATCCGAAGAGTGACCGAGTCATAGTGATCTGTCAGTTCAAAGTGTCTTTCAGGGCGGGCCCGGGAGGCGGCTCCTGGGGATCTCTGGCAGCCGTTCAGAGTCTCTGCCCCCTCTGAGTTCAAAGAGCCGAGAAGATGGGAAATTTCCAGTGGTTTTGTTCAGCTTCCAAGCCCGCAGGAGGAGCTCCCTGCCACGTAGCGTTTCCCAGGTGCGACCGGCCATTGACCAGTCCTGTGTGTTGCGATGATCCCGCACGGCCCAGCTGATTTCGTTAGTCGTGAGCGTGGGCCGGGGGATGATTCCCCTTCCCTGGTTCGCAAGTTCACAGCAAACGTTCGCACCGTTATAAAGCAAAATTTACGTTTTTCCTTCTAGCCTGGGACAGACGCTACAAGTGCGATTCCTGCTCCAGCCGCTCATGGAGGCGAAAGGCAAAATGCGTTCGAGTCAGACTCACACCTGTTCTGACCCAAACCAGCGCGCCGGGGAGCTGGGCCCGCCTCCGGCGATGAGTGTGTCAGGTCTTAGCTAACGCTGGCAGCCTGGGCCGGAGCTGGCAGCTGGCCTGCCAGCGTCAGTTCCCCGCAAGGTCTAGACTGGCAGAGTCTCGAGGTGTTTGCTAAGAGGGCAGGCTTGGCTTAGCCGCGGGCGATCTTGCCCCTGGTGAGCAGGGCCAGCTCCAGGCACCAGCTTAACAAGCAGGTGCTTGGGGTGGCCAAGGGAGAGGGGCGGCACCTGTGGCAATTCGGGGGCGGCAGGTCCCTCACTCCCTCTAGGACAGTGAAGGACCTGCCGCTGAACTGCCGCCGCCGATCACGGCTTTTTTTTTTTTTTGCTTGGGGCGGCAGAAATGCTGGAGCCGGCCCTGCTGGTGAGGAAGGCGGTAACCCGGGAGGGGGTGGGGGTCACAGGTCTGGGTGCCCTGGGCTCCGGCCGCCAATCTGTCTCTCCCACGCTCATACGTGGTCGTGAGCTCCCCTCCCGCCTTTCGAGATTTAAAATAGTTTTCCTCCGGTGCTGCAGGAGACAATACCAACGGGGCCTCGGGCACGGGGCAGAGAGCTTGGAAAGCCGCCTTCCTAGCTTGTGTACGTACGCAAGAGGAGGCTAAGGGTGTGTGTGTGTCAAGACTCGATGGTCAAACAAATAGGAGCCTTCCCAAAAACCAAGCAGGATTTGAGCAAACGTTTGCGGGTTCTGCAAAAGAGAGTTCCAGACTGAAACCTCGCTGGAGAAATCCACGGCCCTTCGCTGTCCCAGTAGCCAGCAAGAGTTCTTGTTTTGAAACGGACGCTTGTGCCGCCAGGAGCCATCAAGGAGCAAAAGATACAACTCACCATCTGGAGAGCGAACAACACCCCACAACTCACAGAGCACTGTCTTCCCAGCCACGGATTCCTTTGGGACCTGTGGAAAATACCCTCCAGGCTAAAGTAAGTTGAATATGTTTCATAATTATGATGATGCTTGTTATTAATTTATTATTATCATTAGCGCTCTTCGGAGCACTTCCCCAGGGGTAATTTGTGGGCTGACTTTTTTGGGTTTGGTAGTACAGTAATGTATTCCTCACACTTCGGCAGAAGCTCTGTCTGTAATGTTCTTTCAGAAAGTTGAGATTGTTTTTCTGAATGAATTTTTTATTGGGGCCAAGCTTTTCCATGCTCTGTAGAGTTTTCAGTGTGTCCTGATGTGGGATAAATATTCATTAATTAATTTAGCTGAGGCCTTTATCTGAGGCAACAGGATTATTACAACACAGTGTGTTCCACAAACTTGCAATCCTTATATCACATAAAAAAAAATCCACTCCCTATTTGTATCATACTATTAACCTACATGCTAGTGAAAATCTGGAGATACTGTTTGAATGTCTTTTAATTGTCTATTAATTTCCCATTGTTTATTAATTTCTAAAATAGCTGTTACCACTCAAGAGGGAGATCTTGGAGTCATTGTGGATACTTCTCTGAAAACATCCACTCAACGTGCAGCGGCCGTCAAAAACCTAACAGAATGCTGGGAATCATTAAGAAAGGGATAGATAATAAGACAGAAAATATCATGTTGTCTCTATATAAATCCGTGGTACGCCCACACCTTGAATACTGCGTGCAGATGTGGTCGCCCTGTCTCCAAAAAGATCTATTGGAATTGGAAAAGGTTCAGAAAAGGGCAACTGTGATGAACTGGGACTGTTCTTAATGTGGTCTTTAAATGCTGAGTGGGGAGTGTTGGCTGGGAAGGCAGGGGAGTGTGGCTAGGATGGTCTGCATTGGGGGATGGGAGAGTGGCTGTGAGGGAGAATACCTGAGCATGTAACATGAGAACCCAGGAAGGGGTTAGAGGCCAGGTGACACCTCGGCCCGGGAAACTGAACAAAGGCTGGGGGTGGAGACTCTGGGAAGAGAGTTTTCAGGAGCTGGTTGGTAATGAAGGGAGCCCAGATGGGGCTCTGCCCCCCCAATGGGGCTGTGGTGCCCCTGGAACCCCAAGATGGACCTAACTGAGGGGGGTCCGGTTGTCTGTGCCTGCAAGACCTGTCTTGGACTGTGTTCCTGTCGTCTAAATAAACCGTCTGCTTTACTGGCTGGCTGAGAGTCATGGTGAATCGCAGGAAGCCAGGGGTGCAGGGCCTTGTGTCCCCCTACACTCCGTGACAGCAACACAATAATTAGGGGTATGGAGCGGCTTCTGTATGAGGAGAGATTAATAAGATTGGGACTTTTCAGCTTGGAAAAGAGACGGCTAAGGGGGGATATGATAGAGGTCTATAAAATCATAACGGGGCTGGAGAAAAGTCTTTAAGGTGCCACCAGACTCTTTGTTGTTTTTGTAGATACAGACCAACACGGCTACCCCCTGATACTTGACACCATGCAAGGCACTAAATTTAGCCGTATGAAGTGGAAATCCATCAACCTCCACAAAAAACTTGCACAGATACAGACAGACATCATCTTCCTCTCCAAATGCAAACAGATGGACATCATACCAAATGGACTGAAGGTAAAAAATCCATTGCAATCAACATACTACACTGACTTTGGTGAGAGACTGTGCCACACACTCTCAAAGAAACTGAGGAACCACCTGATCAGCATCCTGTACAGCAGACAGGAGAAGATCAAGAATGAGCTCTCAAAACTGGAGACTCTCATACAATACCAACCTTCCACACAAACTTCCACATGGCTGGACTTTACAAAAATGAGACAAGCCATTTACAATGCACACTTCACTTCTCTACAGAGGAAAAAGGACAGTAAGCTATCTAAACTCCTACCTGCCACAGGGGGCTACAACAGTGGTACCCTCAACTCATCTAACAACATTGTCAATCTTTCCAACCACACACTTAGCCCAGCAGAAGAGTCTGTCCTATCTCGGGGACTCTCTTTCTGTCCCACCATCCCCACGAACATGATACAGTTCTGCGGTGATCTGGAAGCCTACTTTCGTCGTCTCTGACTCAAGGAATATTTTCAACGCATCACTGAACAGTGCACTGACCCAAGGGAACCCTCCTACCAACACTACAAGAAGAAGAACTCTGCGTGGACTCCTCCTGACGGTTGAAATGACAGACTGGACCTCTACATAGAGTGCTTCCGCAGACGTGCACGGGCTGAAATTGTGGACAAACAACATCACTTGTCCCATAACCTCAGCCGTACAGAACGCAATGCCATCCACAGCCTCAGAAACAACTCTGACATTATCATCAAAGGGGCTGACAAAGGAGGTGCTGTAGTCATAATGAACAGGTCGGATTATGAACAGGAGGCTGCGAGGCAACTCTCCAAGACCACATTCTACAGGCCACTATCCTCTGATCCCACTGAGGAATACCAAAAGAAACTACACCATCTGCTCAAGAAATTCCCAGCTACAGTACGGGAACAAATCTACATGGACACACCCCCAGAACCCCGACCAGGGGTATTCTATCTGCTACCGAAGATCCATAAACCCGGAAACCCTGGACGCCCCATCATCTCAGGCAGTGGCACTCTTACAGCAGGATTATCTGGCTATTTGGACTCTCTCCTCAGACCCTACGCTACCAGCACTCCCAGCTATCTTCGAGACACCACCGACTTCCTGAGGAAACTACAATGCATTGGTGTTCTTCCTGAAAACACCATCCGGGCCACCATGGATGTAGAAGCGCTTTACACCAATATTCCACATGAGGATGGACTACAAGCAGTCAGGAACAGTATCCCTGATGAGGCCACAGCACGCCTGGTGGCTGAGCTTTGTGACTTTGTCCTCACCCACAACCACTTCAGATTTGGGGACAACTTATACCTTCAAGTCAGTGGCAGTGCTATGGGTACCCGCATGGCCCCACAGTATGCCAACATTTTTATGGCTGACTTAGAACAACGCTTCCTCAGCTCTCATCCCCTAGTGCCCCTCCTCTACTTGCGCTACATTGATGACATCTTCATCATATGGACCCACGGAAAGGAGGCCCTTGAAGAATTCCACCTGGACTTCAACAATTTCCACCCCACCATCAACCTCAGCCTGGACCAGTCCACACAAGAGATCCACTTCCTGGACACTACAGTGCAAATAAGTGATGGTCACATAAACACCACCCTATACCGGAAACCTACTGACTGCTATACGTACCTACATGCCTCCAACTTCCATCCAAGACACATCACACGATCCATTGTCTACAGCCAAGCCCTAAGATACAACCGAATTTGCTCCAACCGCTCAGAGACAAACACCTACAAGATCTTTATCAAGCATTCGTAAAACTACAATACCCACCGGGGAAATGAGGAAACAGATTGACAGAGCAAGACGGGTACCCAGAAATCACCTACTACAGGACAGGCCCAACAAGGACAATAACAGAACACCACTGGCCATCACATACAGCCCCCAGCTAAAACCTCTCCAGCGCATTATGCACGATCTACAACCTATCCTGGAAAATGATCCCTCATTCTCACAGAGCTTGGGAGGCAGGCCAGTCCTCGCTTACAGACAACCCCCCAACCTGAAGCAAATACTCACCAGCAACTACACACCACACCACAGAAACACCAACCCAGGAACCAATCCCTGTAGCAAACCTCGTTGCCTACTCTGTCCCCATATCTACTCTGGCAACACCATCAGAGGACCCAACCACATCAGCCACACCATCAAGGGCTCATTCACCTGCACATCTGCTAATGTTATATATGCCATCATGTGCCAGCAATGCTCCTCTGCCATGTACATTGGCCAAACCGGACAGTCCCTCTGCAAAAGAATAAATGGACACAAATCGGACATCAGGAATGGTAACATGCAAAAGCCAGTAAGTGAACACTTCAATCTCCCTGGTCATTCTATTACAGATTTAAAAGTCACTATCATTGAACAAAAAAACTTCAGAAACAGACTTCAAAGAGAAACAGCAGAACTAAAATCATTTGCAAATTTAACACCATTAATCTGGGCTTCAATAGGGACTGGGAGTGGCTGGCTCATTACAGAAGCAGCTTTTCCTCTCCTGGAATTGACACCTCCTCATCTATTACTGGGAGTGGACTACATCCACCCTGATTGAATTGGCCCTGTCAACACTGGTTCTCCACTTGCGAAGTAACTCCCTTCTCTCCATGTGTCAGTATATAATGCCTGCATCTGTAACTTTCACTCTATGCATCTGAAGAAGTGAGGTTTTTACCCATGAAAGCTTATGCCCAAATAAATCTGTTATTTAATGGATAAAAAAATCTGTAGTCTTTAAGGTGCCACCAGACTCCTTGTTGTTTTTGTAGATACAGACTAACACGGCTACCCCCGATACTAGATAAGGAAGTGTTATGTACTCCGTCACATAACACAAGAACGAGGGGTCACCCAATGAAATTAACAGGCAGCAGGTTTAAAACAAACCAAAGGAAGTATTTCTTCACACAATGCACAGTCAACCTGGGGAACTCCTTGCCAGGGGATGTTGTGAAGGCCAAGACTATAACAAGGTTAAAAAAAGAACGAGATAAATTCATGGGGGATAGGTCCATCAACGGCTATTAGCCAGGATGGGCAGGGATGGTGTCTCTAGCCTCTGTTTGCCAGAAGCTGGGAATGGGCGACTGGGGCTGGATCACTTGGTGATTCCCTGTTCATTCCCTCTGGGGCACCTGGCATTGGCCACTGTCGGAAGACAGGATACTGGGCTAGATGGACCCTTGGTCTGACCAACTCTGACCGTTCTGATATTATGTTCCTTTTGATATTTACCTTTGAAAAACTATTCCGGTTTTGTATTGCTATATTACACCTTGTTTATTTACAAAATGGGGTTTTTTGCCCCCCCAGGTGACGCGAAAGTTACACCTCTGTTTCCAACAGCACCATCCTGCAGACCGCCCGGGGCCCCTATTTAAAGATACCTTCCTCGACAGCCAGATGGCCCAACATTATCCAGCTGCAAGAACCGAGTCAGCCTGTCTGCTCAACGGCACCGCCTGCTCCTTCTTTCCAAGCGCGGCTTGGGACGCCAAGGAAGACTGGAGCCTTTTCTCTTCCTGTTGGCGGCTCTGGTGAGGCAGGCTTAGAAAAAAACCCCAAATCCACAGCTTTTTGCTGCCCAGAAAGATCTTGTGACCACGCTGGTACTCGCCTCACGCCTCGCTCGGCCGCAGCAGAACAAATCTTTTCCAAACGTGATGGGAGAACAACGCCACGGGAGAGGCCAGGGCTAACGGGGTTGGGTTTTCCGTAGACAATGCCGGTGTAAGAAGACTTCAGTTCAGACACCGGTTCAAAGGAAGAATGGGCGCAGGTGTATTACGTGCCACAGGCGCTGTGACGGGTTGGATCACAGAAACCCCCTTGGGAACTGCCACCTGATGTGCCAAGACTACTTCTGCCCCTGCCTTCCCTGCCAGCCTGGGAATCCAGCACCCTGTCTTGCTGAGACAGACACTCCCGTCTGCTCCAACACAGACCCAGGGTCTGAATTACTTGCCCCAAAGCTGCAGGTTTACCTGAAAACAGCTCACAGAAGTGTTCCTGTCTTTAACACTCAGATGCCTAATTCCCAATGGGGTCTAAACCCCAATAAATCCGTTTTACCCTGTATAAAGCGTATACAGGGTAAACTCATAAATTGTTCGCCCTCTATAACACTGATAGAGAGAGATGCACAGCTGTTTGCCCCCCCCAGGTATTAATACATACGCTGAGTTAATTAATAAGTAAAAAGTGATTTTATTAAATACAGAAAGTAGGATTTAAGTGGTTCCAAGTAGTAACAGACAGGACAAAGTGAATTACCAAGTGAAATAAAATAAAACACGCAAGTCTGTGTCTAATACAGTAAGAAACTGAATACAGATAAGATCTCACCCTCAGAGATGTTTCAATAAGTCTCTTTCACAGACTGGACACCTTCCTAGTCTGGGCCCAATCCTTTCCCCTGGTACAGCCCTTGTTCCAGCTCAGGTGGTAGCTAGGGGATTTCTCAGGATGGCCCCTCCTTGTTCTGTTCCACCCCTTTATATATCTTTTGCATAAGGCGGGAACCCTTTGTCCCTCTGGGTTCCCACCCCCTCCTTCTCAATGGAAAAACACCAGATTAAAGATGGATTCCAGTTCAGGTGACATGATCACATGTCACTGCAAGACCCCCCCAAGCCTTCATTCCTCCCAGCCTGACTCACAGGGAGGCCTGCCTGAAAACAGAACCATCCACACTCAATTGTCCTGGTTAATGGGAGCCATCAAGATTCCAAACCACCATTAATGGCACACACTTTGCATAATTACAATAGGTCCTCAGAGTTATATTTCATACTTCTAGTTTCAGATACAAGAGTGGTACATTTATACAAATAGGATGACCACACTCAGTAGATTATAAGCTTTGTAATGATACCTTACAAGAGACCTTTTGCATGAAGCATATTCCAGTTAGATCATATTCACCCATTAGCATATTTTTATAAAATCATATAGACTGCAACGTCACAGGCGCGTCGCGGGTTTTTCTGCAGCATCAGGATTTGACGTCGAAGATGTCCAGAGCGATTGTCCGGAGCACAGAAGGGAAGTCACTCTTGGAGGAGTGCTGTCGTTTTGGTGAGGTTGAATGCAGACGGATTCTGAAGCATGTTCCCACGTGGCGTGGCCTACCCGTAGCTAGGAATAGATTGGCGCAACTGGACGCAAAGCTTTTGCCCAAGAGCGTGGGCGGTGGGTGAACGCACCATGGGAGCGCCCTGTGAGCCACACCCTAGTTCACCATTGGCTCTATGGCCGCGTCCCGACCCGCGCTGGGAGCAGGGGCTGGCAGAGGCTCACCCCGATGGGCAGAACAGAGGGAGCAAACTCCGCTGGTGGCTTGGCACAGCGCCTGGCACAGAGCAACCCCCACCCCCATTCCTGAGCTGACACAGCTGAGGGCTGGCGAGGCAGGAAATACCCCATTTCGCAGCTGGGGTCACCCTCCACTCTGCCCCCTTGGCGTAACGCGGGTGCACAAGGTTACCCGATTCAGGTCACGCGGGTGGCTGGAACCTTTGCCGCCCGTAACGGAGTTTTTTTGCATGGCGTTTCCCAGGTTTTTTTCAAAGTCACGTGGGCTAAATTAAGGTCCCATCCGTCTGCGGACAGCTCACGATGGTGCGTCCAGGCCAATCAAAACGGCCCACGGTGGCTCTAATCACTGCCCTTCACTGCCCCCCTGTCCCGGAGGAGGAATTAACCCCTTCATGCCCCGTACAAAACCGAGACACGCCCATTCGGCTCCCAAATGTGACAACAACCCCCACATTCACCCGTGGGCGGAAAAAAGGCATCCAAGCCAGTGGTACAAGGCAGCCACACCAGGGGTCGGAGCCCGCTGGCAGATGCCGACTCTTGGCAGCCGTAATGAAGTTTGTTGTACGGCATTTCCTCGTGTTTTCTTTTTTTTAATGGGAAAAAGTGCAACTGGGACAGCTCCTCCCCAGTGCACGCTCAGCGGGAGGGGCACCCTGCCCCTTTCCAGGGCCAGCCCCTTCCACGGGGATACAGGACAATCTGCACTAGCCAGCAGCGGTAGAAGGCTGGTATCATAGATCCATAACGACTGGAAGAGACTGTCAGGGCTTCATAGGACCCTGGTCATTACATTTACCCTCAGCCAAAGCCAAATGGAATTTCATGGCACAAAGAAAAGACACCTCCTTGGGCCTAGGGCTGGTGTGGTGGCAACAGGGCACCAGGGACCAAACCTGTCTGGTGAGCGGCCACTACCAGATCCCATCGTAGCTGATGGTGGCACGTGATTAAATCAACAAGCAATCAAGGCCGGGGAACGAATTAACGGGTCACCACGGCACGGGGAGCAGCACAGGACAAAGGGCGACTCATAATTAATGCCTGAGCAGGGAAGATGGTGTCACAGATGACGAGGAGCACTTAACGAGGTGCCCCTTGTCATATCCATCATATTGGAACAGTGATGTCGGGGTTATGGCATAATTCTGATGCGTTTTGTACCATACGTGTCATGGGAGGCGTCTACGGAAAAGTCACGATTCGCTGAAGACGATTATCCTGTTGGTGCGCCTGGATCAGGTTTGTATCTGGAGTTATGAATATCGACAATGTGTCTGTATTTCGAATGCGGTTACACCTGGGTGACACCCACTCGGCAAGATGCTGCCAGTCTAGACAGCTGGTTGTGCTGGGCCATGAGGGGAAACAAGAGGCCTTCTCCCCCACCTGGCAAGCCTTCCTGGGAACGCTTCAGCCAGCCTA
>NW_020664835.1:26858-31702 GCF_002925995.2 Terrapene triunguis | reverse complement strand
TTGATGTACGAGTGGCTTCGGTAAAGCACTCAGGTAGCTGAGTTGGGTGTGCGGCGCCACCTGCTGTCGCTTTGGGTGATAACAGGGGCTGGCTGAGTTACCAGCAAAGCAGTGGGAGTGTTAGGGGGCGCAGACTGCACCCCTGGGGTGACGAACCCTCACACCCCTAATCAAGAGCAATCACCGAAGAGCCTTTATTAGTGACAAACAGCTGGTGAATGACTCATTACAAGTAACCGTCGGCCAGGACTCACTAGCCAGCAACAGATGGCAATGAAGGATTGTTGACTAATGAACTGGGATAATTAAATCACAATTAAGAGGTACTGACTTATTAATTACAATGAACAAACTGCAATAATTAAAGACCTATGAACAGGCCAGCCGACAACTCATAGTGAAGGAACTGTGATAATTAAATAGTAATTAAACGAGGCCAACGAACACCTTGACCTTAATGAACTTTGGTCATCAAATAGCACTGAAGAGAAGCCAATTAACGAATGGCAATTAACGAATGCCGAATGAATTGATGCCACTGGCTATTTTCCTCCTTTGGTACCTGGGGAGGGAGTCAGGTGGAATTGAGGGGCCGGGGGGCTCATTTCAGACCCCCCCCTCCGAGCCTTGTTGTGCGCGGCCGCCGGCCGGGCCCTCCTGGCAGCGCCCCAGATGCAGCCGCAGCGCGCCCTGCAGGTGCATGCCCAGGTAGCGGGTGAACTCATCGGGCATGGCGTGAACGCCTGGCTTGGAGGGCTGGTTGTCGTAGTAGTGGTGGGACAGGGGCCGCCCCTCGGGGTCGGTGGGGAAGGGCCAGAAGCCGTAGAGGGTGAGGTGCTGGCACAGCTCCAGGGCGGCGTTCACCAGCATGAAGCCCGAGGAGAGGCGTTTGGCGCGCAGGCCACGGCGATGCCAGTGCCCGTCCAGCCCCGCCAGGTACTCGGGGTTCATGAAGACGGCGCGGGCCAGGGAGCCAAAGTCCTCCAGGGTGTAGAGTGCCTGGGACGAGACCGCGGTGAAGCCGATGAAGCTGAAAGCTGGGATGAGGAGCAGCGGGGCCCCATAGGTGCCCATCGCCTCCACGAAGGGCCGTCGCCAGCGGCTCAGACCCCTGAACCTGCGGGCAGGGAAAGACGCCCGTCAGACGCTGTCCTGGCACGGCCCGTCCCCCAGCGCCAGTCCCGTTCCCTCCCACGGTCGTCCCATCGCTCAGTCTTCTCTGCCCCTGATCCCACGGGGACTCTATGGCCGACCGGAGAGCTGGGGGGCTGGGGCTGGAACTTCTCTGCCCCCCGATTCCTCGGTGACCCTATGGTCAACTGGAGAGCTGGGGTCTCGGGCTGGGACTTCTCTGACCCCGATCCCACGGGGACCCTATGGCCGACCGGAGAGCTGGGGGGGGGGGCTGGCATCCAGTGCCTTCCTCCCTCCCCCAGGGGTCTCAATCCGGACTCCTCCCTTCCCCACCCCACAGGTCCCGATCCCTCCCCCCCACTCCAATCTGGGCTCCCCTCCCCCGCGCCTGTACCGTAAAACCAGGATGCTGGGGTTCACGGTGATAACGCTCGATTTGGTGCCCACATGCTCGGAAAAGCCCATGGGGGGCAGATTGAACCTGGAGGGGGGAGCAGCGGGAGCCTAGGGGCGTCTGGGGGACCTGGGGGTCTCCCCACTTCCTGGGGGTCCCCATGGCTCCACAGTTCCTTCCTCACAGTGCCCGGCTCAGAGACACCCCCTTGCGCTCCCCCCACCCTCTGATCCCCCTCCCTCCACACCCCCTACCCTACAGAGCCCACTCCAGCCGGTATAACCGCCCCCCTCCCCCACTCTGCCCCCCTCTCCCCACCCGGCCGGCGTTACCTGATGACGAACTGGGCGCGGTCAATCTCGGGGCCACAGCCGCTGTTATGGAGGATCCCCCCATTCCCCACCACGGCACAGCTGTCGTAGGGGGCGCCCTGAAACGGGGAGCCCTGCGGGGGAGGGGGCCTGCATCAGCACCCACCGACCATGCACAGGGCCTCTCCCACACAGGGCCCCCCTCCCAGCACTGAGATGCAGCCACCTCTGGGGTGGGGCCTGGGAGGCTGTTTATAAAGTACCCCTCACCCGGTGCTGAGATGCAGCCATCTCTGGGGTGGGGCGCGGATGATACGAAGCTGGGAGGTATTGCCAATACAGAGAGGGACCGGGATATCCTACAGGAAGATCTGGGTGACCTTGTAAACTGGAGTAATAGTAATAGGATGAAATTTAATAGTGAAAAGTGCATTTAGGGAGTAATAACAAGAACTATTGTTATAAGCTGGGGAGGCGTCAGTTGGAAGTAACAGAGGAGGAGAAGGACCTCGGAGTATTGGTTGATCACAGGATGACTACGAGCCGCCAATGTGATATGGCTGTGAAAAAAGCTAATGCGGGCTTGGGATGCATCAGGCGAGGTATTTCCAGTAGAGATAAGGAGGTGTTAGTACCATTATACAAGGCACTGGTGAGACCTCATCTGGAATACTGGGTGCAGTTCTGGTCTCCCATATTTAAGAAGGATGAATTCAAACTGGAACAGGTACAGAGAAGGGCCACTAGGATGATCCGAGGAATGGAAAACCTGTCTCATGAAAGGAGACTCAAAGAGCTTGGCTTGTTTAGCCGAACCAAAAGAAGGCTGAGGGGAGATCTGATTGCTCTCTATAAATATATCCGAGGGATAAATACCAGGGAGGGAGAGGAATTATTTAAGCTCAGTACCAATGTGGACACAAGAACAAATGGATCTAAACTGGCCATCGGGAAGTTTAGACTCTAAATTAGACGAAGATTTCTAACCATTAGAGGAGTGAAGTTCTGGAACAGCCTCCCAAGGGGAGCAGTGGGGGCAAAGGACATATCTGGCTTCAAGACTAAGTTTATGGAGGGGATGGTATGATGGGATAGCCTGATTTTGGCAATTAATTGGTGTTTGACTATTAGCGGTAAATATGCCCAATGGTCTGTGATGGGATGTTAGATGGGGTGGGATCTGAGTTACTACAGAGAATTCTTTCTTGGGTGCTGGCTGGTGAGTCTTGCCCACATGCTCAGGGTTTAGCTGATCGCCCGATTTGGGGTCGGGAAGGAATTTTCCTCCAGGGCAGATTGGCAGAGGCCCTGGGAGGTTTTCGCCTTCCTCTGCAGCGTGGGGCACGGGTCACTTGCTGGAGGATTCTCTGCACCCTGAAGTCTTTAAACCACGATTTGAGGACTTCAGTGGCTCAGACATAGGTTAGGGGTTTGTTACAGGAGTGGGTGGGTGAGATTCTGTGGCCTGCGTTGTGCAGGAGGTCAGACTAGATGATCATATTGGTCCCGTCTCACCTTAAAGTCTATGACTCTGTGACCATGCACAGGGCCCACCTCCCAGCACTGAGATGCAGCCACCTCTGGGGTGGGGCACGGGGGGCTGGTTATACAGGGACCCATCACCCGGTGCTGAGATGCAGCCACTTCTGGGGTAGGGCACGGGGGGCTGGTTATACAGGGATCCATCGCCCAGTGCTGAGATGCAGCCACCTCTGGGGTGGGGTGCAGGGGCTGGCCATAAAGTACCCCTCACTCAGTGTGGAGATGCAGCCACCTCTGGGGAGGCGCACGGGGGGGCTGGTTATACAGGGACCCCTCACCCGGTGCAGAGATGCGGCCACTTCTGGGGTGGTGCGCCCTGCGCTGAACCCCTGCCACACCCCCCCCAGCCCAGCGCCCCCTACCTGCGGCAGGATCTCCAGCAGCGCCTCTTGCACCAGCAGCTTCTTGGCCGGCTGTCCGTCGCAGACGATCCGGGAGCCCAGCGGGGTGTTGTCCCGGGTCAGCACCAGGTCGGCCGACGCGTTACAGCAGTGCCCCAGCTGCTCCCTGCGGGGGAGAGAGGGGTGACATGGGGGGGGCGAAGGGGTTTGGGGCACGGCGGGAAGTTGGGGACGGTACGGTGGGGGTGGGGGGTACCTGTACCGGCCCAGGGCGCCGGCGTTATGCGCCCAGGGGCAGCTCTGCACCAGCTTCAGCCGCCTCCAGATCCAGGCCTCGTCCAGCCTGGGGCGGAGAGACACAGAGTCACTGACCTGCCGGTAATCGGTGTAAGTCGTGTCTCCCCTCCGCCACGGGTGCCTCAGTTTCCCCTGTGTTTGGCATGGCTGCCCAGCGGGGGCAGGGCGGAAGGAAAGCCAAGTTCACAAGGAAAGCCAAGCCCCAGCTCAGTGGGGCGCTCCGAGAGCCCGTTCCAAAGGCGGGGGGCGTAGCCCCGATCCTGTGGGTCCATGAACCCCCGCCCCCAGCACCCTGCCCCAGACACGGGCCTGCCCCCAGCCACACTCGCCTCACGGGGAGGACGCGCTGGCTCTTTTCCTGCCCCAGCTCCCGGCACTGCTCTGCGTCCATCCCCGTGGCCTCAGGGCTGGAAAGGAAGCGGAGGGGTTAACTACGGAAAGGAGACACTCCCTGGGGGGGGCTTCCATCCAACCCCCCCAGAACTCCCCCATCCATCAGCCACAAAAACCCCCATCCATCCCCCACAGCTGCCCCATCCATCACCCCAAAGCCAATACCAGCGTTTCTCCACTCTCTGCCCCACTGAGTCCCACACCCCCCAGCACCCACGCCCCATCTCCCCCACACACACACACCTGGGCTTCGGGGTGCAGGCTGTGGGCCAGCCGATCCCTGGCTCGGACGCTGCTGTAGGACCAGCAAATGAGGCTGTTTCCACTGGCGGGGGGACACGGCTTCGGGGGGCACAGAGACATTAACATCAGCCAAGAGAGAGAGAACCCAGAAGTCCTGGCTCCCAGCCCCCCTGCTCTAACCCACCAGCC
>NW_020664835.1:24563-26848 GCF_002925995.2 Terrapene triunguis | reverse complement strand
CACCAGCCCCCACTGCCCTCCCAGAGCCGGGGAGAGAACCCAGGAGTCCTGGCTCCCAGCCCCCCACTCACTCACCTCTGAAGCCTCCACAGCACAGAGAGGCTGAAGCCGAGGGTGATGCCCACGGCCAGCACCAGCGCCCAGCTCTGTCTCCGCAGCATCCTTGGGGGGCCCACCATGGCGCTCGCTGTGGGGGGAGCAGGGCAGGTGAGACACATTCACACACCATGGGGGAATCCACTGGGCACGGCCCCCCTGGGGTGCCCCTCCTCCGCTCTGGCCTCCTGGATACCACAGGCTGGGAGCCAGGACACCTGGGTTCTCTCCAGCTCTGGGAGGGGAGTGGGGGCTGGTGGGTTAGCACAGGGGGGGAGGGCTGGGAGCCGGATAGAGGTAACCATGTTAGCTGGGAGTGGAGCATAAGGCCAGGGGACACCTCCCCCAACCAGAGAAAGGGGTGGGGGGGCCCATGGGATGGCAAGATACTGACTCAGATCCCCCCCCCACCCACTACCGGGAATCAGTGGGGAAGGAGGGAGGACTGAGGTCAGCTCCTGCTCAGGACCCCAGGACAGTGTTTCTCCACCCAGGGACCCACCACCCGGGGTGCCAGGATGTGTCAATGGGTTGCGTGGCGGCTCCTGCCCCACGGGGCGGGCTGGGCCCCCTCCCTGCTCCGGGCCCTGTGACCTCTGGGCTCCTGGCGCCGCTCGGGTGTGGCCCAACTGGAGTCCGGGTAGGAGAGCCAAGGCCCCACCCCGCACAACAGAGCTGCTGCAGGGGAGAGAACCCAGGAGTCCTGGCTCCCAGCCCCCCTGCTCTAACCACCAGCCCCCACTCCCCTCCCAGAGCTGGGGCGAGAACCCAGGAGTCCTGGCTCCCAGCCCCCCTGCTCTAACCACCCGCCCCCACTCCCCTCCCAGAGCCCCCCCCCATCAAACCCACCAGCCCCCCCTCCCGCTGAGCCGGGGGGAGGACCCAGGCGTCCGGGCTCACCCTGGGGTGCAGCACACGGGCAGGGCCGGCTCCTTCCTGTGCTGCCTCCCTCCGGCTCCCCCTGCAGCCTGGGTGGGAACATCCCGGGGGCGTCTCCCAGGCTGGACGAGGCCGAGACAGGATGTGCCGAGCCCCACCCGGGCTCCCGCCTGCTCCCCACATCCCGGAGGGGGGCTCGACCCCCATCCTGCCCCAGGCCCCACCCCCACCCCCGCTCCAAGCCCCGACTCTTTCCCCCCACCCCCCGCGCCTCCTGCCCGCCGCGGAACAGCTGATGGCGCCGGAGGGGTCGGCACTGGGGGGAGCTGAGCACCGTGGGGCCGCCAGCCCCAGAGCATCCCCAGCCTCTGAACCCAGCACAGGAGGCTCTCTGGGCCCCCAGGCCTCACCGTATATCTAGGGCTGCATCCAGGGGGGCTCTGTCCGCTCTGTCCCCCACTCCAGAGCCCCCGTCCATCCAGCCGAGCCCCCATATCATCTCCCCCAACAGCTGCTCCCCTGTCCCGTGTCCTCCCCAGAGCTGGGGAGAGAAACCAGGAGTCCTGGCTCCCAGCCCCCCCTGCTCTAACCCACCAGCCTCCACTTCCCTCCCAGAGACGAGGAGAGAACCCAGGAGTTCTGGCTCCCAGACCCCCCTCCCCGCTCTAACCACCAGCTCCCACTCCCCTCCCCGGTAAACAGATCGGGGTCCCATCCCCTCCGCCCGTATCCTCCCACCGGCCAAGCTGGGGTGACCTCCTGGGCACCCAGTCGCTGGGCTCCCCCATCTCCAGGCCGTGGTCCGGGGTCCCGGCTGCCAGGTCGCACCTGGTCCCCTGCAACAACTAACTCCCTCTGCCGTCCCCTGGTTACACACACCCACCCACGGCACGCAGGGGAAACTGAGGCAGGCCCCGGTCTCCCAGCAGAACACGAAGAAACCACCCACCCCACCCCCCGTTTCGTCCCAGAATCCAAACCGAGAGTCCAAACACCAATAAAGCGAGGAAAGGTGGGGTCTGCCTGTCGGCCCGCTGGCTTCGGGGGCCTTTTGGGAGCCAGGTTTTCAAACGTCTGTCGGGAGCTGGGATTTGCTTTGTTGCTTTGCTGCAGGAGCAGGACGTCTCCCATCATGGTTTGACCCTAGAAATTGGGCGTTGAGCGTTCCCAACCCTCGTCCTTTCTCGCGCCTGGGTTTCCAACCTACGAGCTCCAGTGCGGCCAACTCCTGCAAGGTCTCCACCAGGGCGCAGGGAGTGGGTGGCTAGGGGCTGTGTGAGGACAGGGGGTAGCTCAGGGTGCAGGGAGGG
>NW_020664835.1:11258-24553 GCF_002925995.2 Terrapene triunguis | reverse complement strand
CAGGGGGTAGCTCAGGGTGCAGGGAGGGGGTAGCTAGGGGCTGTGTGTTGGCAGGGAGGGGGTAGCTCAGGGTGCAGGGAAGGGGCACTATGGGCTGTGTGCAGACGGGGGGGGGGTAGCTCAGGGCACAGGGAGAGTTTGAGGGAGGGCTGGAGCTGCCAGGCTGGCCCTGGGCTCCGTTCCCGGTTGGCACCGTTTGGGGGAGCTCCGCAGGGTGGGCTGAGGGGCGCGCTCTGCCAGCCCGGGACACGACAGGCGGGGGGAGGCGCACACCCCAACATCAGCCCCGGCCTGGTGCAAGCTCATTAATCCATTCGCTCTCCCCCTTGATGCGGAGAACGTCTGCGCCAGCTTTTATGAGCTGAACTACGATTTCCCCACTCAGAAACGCACGGGTCAGGATAAAAGATAAAGCAAGTTTATTAAACTACAGAGAGTGTAGCCCGTAGCATTATTTAGTTAGCTCTTATATCCTACTAATCCAGCCAGCCGTATCAAAGAAAACGTTTCTTTTTCTGAATTCATCCATTTCATTCTTATATTTTATCCGTATTCATTCCTTTGAATTTAGGGTGTGTTCAGGCATCTGTTTCCTAAGAATAAGTTTTGCTGAAATTCAAGAAACCTACCGGCCTGTAAGATGCGGCCAGACCCGCTCGATCGCTAAAAGTATCATCAGTTCCGAGTAGGTCAGCAGAAAAGCTGCGAATGGTCCCTGAACTTTGGGGAACCAAAGGGAGGAACCACACACAACACTGAACAGGTTTATCCGGCATCTGCAACTGGTTGGCAACCGCAGGGTCCACCACTACTTGGAAGTCGCCAAGAGAGCCTAGGTTGGCAGTTTTGGAGTGACATCATCCTTATTAATATCCATAGAAAGTAAGTGTGATAATCCACTAACCTAGAGGAGAAGGGTCCCCATACATTTCTTAGGGTACAGAAATAAGATTTGGGTACAGTAGGTTGGGCCTGAATTACATCGCGTCAGGATCCTATAAAATACCTGGTAAGGAGGCTCTTCTAGCACCGGAAGCTTTGGTTTCTTGGAGTGTTTTTTCCAGGAGCTCTTTCTTGTCTTTGTTCTCCTATATTCTACAGACTCTCCTTTATCTATCGAGCTATTCGATCTTCTCTTACGCTATCAGCTCAGCTTGTGCAGTACAACCCCCCAACATTCGTAACCATTGGGGAGGCAGAACCATCGCATTATCCGGCCTGCCAGGAGTGAGGCTGCTCCTTCATCTCCAGGACCCCCATCTTCCGCCCCCACTGGGGGTCCGAGGGGCCTGAGCCCAGGAGACTCCGCGCAGACATGTAGGCCGGGGCCAGGAGTGGGAGCCTGTCCTCCACCCCACCCATCTGGCTGACAGCGTCTATGGCCTTGGGACCCAGCAAGGGAGCTAGATACTGGGGCTTTTCCACAGGGTCCCCCTGGTTCAAATCACCCGCCTGCGTGAAGGCCGTGCGGTGGGCATCCACATCCCCCCTCCTTAACCAGGGGCAGCAATTTAGTATCGAGGTTCCCTGCGGAACTGGCAGCCCGGGGTCTACCCCCACTCACCCCTGGGGAGCCCCCTATGCCTCTCCGCTCCACCATCGCCAGTCCATGCTGCTGCTGCTTCTCCTGCAGCTTTTCCTCGGGCTCTTGCTCTCTCTCACGGTCCTCTCGCTCTCTCGCACTCAGCTCCAGTCCCATCTGTGTCCGACCCCCCGATGGGGAACCCGATCATGAAGACCCCCGTCTGGTTGGGGACCAGACTCTTGGGGATGCCTGGCTACTGCTCCTGCTGCTCCCAGATCCTCTTGTAGCCCCATCTTGGTCAGGAATCTGCTCCTTAGAGCGGTCCTCGTCCTCCAGCTGCACGATTAACTGGGCCTTGGTGAACTTCCCAATGCGTAACCCTCTCTTTTTGCACAAGATTACAATGTCCTTCTTGAGGAGATGTTGATAGGCCATCACTCCGCTGTTCCCAAGTTGCTTTGGACTCAGAGGCCCGTGTGCTCTCAGCTCCCCCACGGTTTCTGCTACTGCAAAAGTCTCTCTCTCTCCCAGGGTCGAGCGGCAAGCTCCTCCGCCCCGAGACTGCTCGCTGCAGTCCTCAGGGGGACCCCGTTACTCCAACAGTCCTTCTCGCTGGTTGCACACTCCCAGAGATTAATTGCCCCCTGAAACCGTCCCTCTCTGAGCCTTCAGCACTCCTGGTCCTCATTATCCCCCCTTTGTTTTACTGCTCCCCAGTCACTTACTGCAAGGAGCGCCATTCACAGGGTGCCGTACATCCCACCGCTGCCACCAGTTGTCACGGAGTCCCCGGGCGATGCTCTGGAACTGCTCCCCACAAAGCCAGTCAGGACTTTGGGGAGCCTCCTCTCCCTCGGAGCAGACTGTCTTCAGGGCAAGAAGCTCACACGGCTTCACCTCCTGGGTCTGACCTCGGAGCATTCAGCCTCCCCTCCCCCACCGTGCGCTTCCCACAGCGAGTTGCCCGGGCGGGGTCCTGGGGCAGCCAGAGGGCCCTGCCCCCCAACTCCGCAGTCAGACGTGACTCTCAGCCAGCCAGGAAAACAGAGGTTTATTAGAGGACAGGAGCATGGTCTAAAACAGAGCTTGTAGGTACAGAAACCGGACCCCACAGTCAGGTCCATCTTGGGGCCAGGGAGGCCAGACCCTCCATTTCCCCAGCCAGCTCCAAACTGAAACTCTCCAGCCCCTCCTCTGCCTTTGTCTCTTTCCCGGGCCAAGAGGCCACCTGATCTCTTTGTTCTCCAACACCTTCAGTTGGCACCTTGCAGGGGAGGGGCCCAGGCCATCAGTGGCCAGGAGACGGGTGTCGGCCATTCTCTGTGCAGACAGCATCTCACTGTCCCTCTAGGGCTCTGCAACAATCACACCCCCTTATTCCACCACCGAGATACTTAAGAACTGCATAGGGGAAACTGAGGCACCCACACAGTATTCAGAGACAACCTTAAGAACATTCCCACTTCGTCACAGCTAGATATGCCATGTCACATATGTCTGCAAAGGTTATGATCTACTGAATATATTCATCCTATTTGTATGCAGATATCATTTTTGTATTTGGTCAGCTTCTTGAGACAGGACTATTCTCAGTAGGTGCCCAATCAAGAAACACTTAAGGTGACAATGGACTGAGAGATGCCAATCCACATCTGAGCTTTCCTGGGAACATTCACACTAACATGTAAGCAATGGCGTCGGCCTGTAAAGAACGGAGTCATGCATGGACATGTGACTTGCCCATGTGACTCCAAAGCTCCATCTTGTAGCTGTGATTCTACACAGGGGGGGTGAGAGGTTTCCACCCACAAGAGAGAGACTATATAAGCTCCTGGAAACCCCTCCATTTTGTCTTCACTTGGCTCAAGAGGTACCTCTGCACTCCAAAGAGATGCCTGGGAGAAACTGGAACAAAGGACAGTGACTACGGGGGCGTGTGAGTGATTGCTGGACCCAGACTAGAAGGAGGCTAGTCTGTAATAGAAGCTTACTGGAACATCCCTGAGGGTGAGATTTACCTGCATTTAGTTTCTTACTGTATTAGACATAGACTTGTGTGTTTTATTTTATTTTACTTGGCAATTCACTTTGTTCTGCCTGATAGTACTTGGATCCACTTAAATCCTACTTTCGGTATTTAATAAAATCACTTTTTACTTATTAATTAACTCAGAGTATGTGTTAATACCTGGATAATCCTGGACGAGCAGGGTAACTTTCCATAAAACCTCTACGTCCTACACTCAAGGCATCTCCACACTGACGCAGGACATCTCTTGGTCCATTAGGATCTGGTGTAGTGGGGTGTTCTACCAGTGACACCAGGTGATACCAGCATGTACCAAGGGGGTGTAGCGGGTCCACGAAATTCTAGAGACCTAGGCGATGTTGATGATCACCCAAATGCCAATAAGTGTCCACCCAAAGGGGCTGGGTCTCCTGATCTATAGGGTGCCAATGCAACATTGGGTGGAAGAGCAGGAATTGCCTCCCTCTGTTGTTGTATCTCTCTCTGTTGTAAGTTAGAGATTACTACATCCCAGGCACTAGCTACTCGTGTCACTTGTGACACCACATCTTCTAGTCCCTGAACAAACACAGTCTCTAGAGGCACTCCCTCTTCACTATCGGGGCAGACACCAACCGAGGAGAGGATATCTCCTCCCTCTTTGCTCTGCTCGTCTTATTTTTTACATCACTAGTTGCCTTCTTTATGATGACACTCAACTTCACCTCCTGGGGTGCCACCCTGGGACTTTCTCTTCCTACCGGCAGATGGCTGGTCGCTTCAGCACTGCTCCCATCCTCTCCTGACTCTCCCTGTAGCTCCTGACACTCAATCTCCAGCTCCGCTCCTGAAGGTGCCAAGCTAACTCGCTCGCCCTATTTCTAGTGATTGGCCCGGCCGGTTTCTCTGTCTCCGTCGGTCCCACCATGCCCAGAGGGATGGGAACCGATTCTTTGTCCTCCTCTAACATGTCTTCTGTCTTTTCCAACTCTGATTCTTTCCAACAGCTGCCCATGGTCTGATTTAGAACCATCCAGCCATCTTAAGCTGGCAGCCACTTGCTCCTGCCAAAAACATTCTTCAATTTCCCCAGCCCTTGGACCAACCTCCCCAGGGAAGGGATTTCTATCCCAAGATAGCCCCCCGACCTCCGCCCCTCTGTCCCCCGGTATTCTTGCCAGCAAGTTAAAGAAGTATGGGCTGGATGAATGGACTATAAGGTGGATAGAAAGCTGGCTAGATCGTCGGGCTCAACGGGTAGTGATCAATGGCTCCATGTCTAGTTGGCAGCTGGTATCAAGTGGAGTGCCCCAGGGGTTGGTCCTGGGGCCGGTTTCGTTTAGTATCTTTATTAATGATCTGGAGGATGGTGTGGACTGCACTCTCAGCAAGTTTGCAGATGACATTAAACTGGGAGGAGTGGTAGATACGCTGGAGGGTAGGGATAGGATACAGAGGGACCTAGACAAATTAGAGGATTGGACCAAAAGAAACCTGATGAGGTTCAACAAGGACAAGTGCAGAGTCCTGCACTTAGGATGGAAGAATCCCATGCACTGCTACAGACTAGGGACCGAGTGGCTAGGCAGCAGTTCTGCAGAAAAGGACCTAGGGGTTACAGTGGACGAGAAGCTGGATATGAGTCGACAGTGTGCCCTTGTTGCCAAGAAGGCTAACGGCATATTGGGCTGTATTAGTAGGAGCATTGCCAGCAGATCGAGGCACGTGATCATTCCCCTCTATTCAGCACTGGTGAGGCCTCATCTGGAGTATTGTGTCCAGTTTTGGGCCCCCCACTACAGAAGGGATGTGAACAAATTGGAAAGAGTCCAGCAGAGGGCAACAAAAATGATTAGGGGGCTGGAGCACATGACTTATGAGGAGAGGCTGAGGGAACTGGGCTTGTTTAATCTGCAGAAGAGAAGAGTGAGGGGGGATTTGATAGCTTCCTTCAACTACCTGAGGGGGGGTTCTGAAGAGGATGGAGCTCGGCTGTTCTCAGTGGTGGCAGATGACAGAACAAGGAGCAATGGTCTCAAGTTGCAGTGGGGGAGGTTTAGGTTGGATATTAGGAAACACTATGTCACTAGGAGGGTGGTGAAGCACTGGAATGGATTCCGGTTTTTAAGGTCAGGCTTGACAGAGCCCTGGCTGGGATGATTTACTTGGGGATTGGTCCTGCTTTGAGCAGGGGGGTTGGACTGGATACCACCTGAGGTCCCTTCCAACCCTGATCTTCTATGAGTCTATGATCACCCAGCCCTGCTTTGGCTCCAGCCGCGAAACGCTGGATTTCGAACTTGCCGGCAAAGTGATCTCCCATCACCGGGCAAAATCTATCCTCATCTCTGGTCTGAATGTGTCCAGCACTGACAGCCAGGAGTCCTGGCTCCCAGCCCCCCCTGCTCTAACCACTAGCCCCCACTCCCCTCCCAGAGCTGGGGAGAGAACCCAGGAGTCCTGGCTCCCAGCCTATGATATCCAGGCGGCCAGGGCGGAGGGGGGGCACCCCAGGGGGGCCATGCCCGGTGGATTCCCACATTGTGTGTGAATGTGTCTCACCTGCCCTGCTCCCCCCACAGCGAGCGCCAGGATGGGCCCCCCAAGGATGCTGCAGAGATGGAGCTGGGCACTGGTCCTGGGTGTGAGCATCAGCTTCAGCATCTCTGAGCTGTGGAGCCTTCATAGGTGAGTGAGTGGGGGGCTGGGAGCCAGGACTCCTGGGTTCTCTCCCCAGCTCTGGGAGGGCAGTGGGGGCTGGTGGGTTAGAGCGGGGGTGCTGGGAGCCAGAACTCCTGGGTTCTCTCCCCAGCTCTGGGAGGGGAGTGGGGGCTGGTGCGTTAGAGCAGGGGGGACTGGGAGCCAGGACTCCTGGGTTCTCTCCCCGGCTCTGGGAGGGTAGTGGGGGCTAGTGATTAGAGCAGGGGGTGTGTGGAGACCCAGGACTCCTGGTTTCTACCCCCACTGTGGTCTGGTGTTCAGCAAAGGATGTCATGAAAAGTTTCTCCCCCCAGCCTGTGTCTCGCTGGGCGTGCAACTCGCTGCGTCAGGTGAGTTACGCTCAGAAGCCCTGTCGGCAAAGGTCACCTCGAGGTGGCGAGCCCCAATCCAGGCTTCTCCAGACAGGCCGGGGGAGACCCCGTGAAAATCAAAGCTGTGAGCTGGTCTGTGTGAGGTGCTGGTCCCGGTCCCCGGGGGTCCCTGGCACTTCCCTGGTGCCCCATCCCCCAGAAATCTGTGCTCGACAGCCAGGCGCTCCGAGCTCCCAGAACAGGCTCCGCGGGACGTACCCCTGAACGTCGCCTTTGCCGCTCGAAGACACTGCCCCGGAGAAATCGATCCCCTCCTGGAACAGGCCCCCCCTAACCGCCCGAGATAACCTGCTTCAGTATGGAAATAACCCCCCGCCAACCCCACACCCCTCGCTGCCACATGCCACCCCCTGAAACCCACCCGGGGGATCATCAAACAATCCCAGCCCCAACCCCCTCTTCCGGCCTTCAAACCACCCTCCAAGCTCCCCACAGACCCACCAGCCCACAGCAGTAAATGTAAACCTTCCCTCTCCCCCAGGCAGCCTGGCAAAAGACAGGGGAAACTGAGGCATGGACCCATGACAGAAACGTCTCACTTCCTCGCTCAGGCGTTTTGCGAGGATCCTGCTGCCCAACCTGATGCAGGGTTTCTTTATTAGATCCCGGCCTCGACCGTGGGGTTTGTCACGGTGCCGTAAATCCGGTGCCAGGGCTGGGCGCCCCAGGGGGCTTCTGGGGAGGGAGGGGGGCTCATGCCTGGAGCTAACCTGTGCAGGACCCGCCGGCTCTGTGGGGCAGGGAAGGAGGCAGTGGCAGGGATATGGGGGAGGGGAAGATAAAGGGGTCAGTGAAGCAGTGTGGGGCAGGGAAGGAGGTGCAAGGAGAGGAAGGAGAGGGGAGGAGTGGGGGCTCTGAATTGGGGGAGGGGGGCAATGGGGGAGGGGAAGTGCTGTGGGGGCCCTGTGGGGGGAGGCTCCCCTGGTCGTGTGTAACCCTCCTTCTCCTTTCCAGCCCCAAGGCCCTGGTGATGGGGGCGGAGCAGTGCCAGGAGTTGGTGCAGAACTGCAGCACAGGGACCCTCCCCCCCAGGTGAGTGGGGCCAGGCACGTCTCGCAGACTCGGGGCAATCCCTCCAACCCCCCCACACACACACTGGCACTGGGGCCTGGGGGTAGAATTCATCTGGGGTTAGATTTATTAACTGCAGGAGATTGATTTTAAGTGACTATAATGAGGCATAAAAGTCCGAATTGGTTTCAAGAAAGTGAAAGTCACCCACAACTAACATCTAACGTAACAAGCAGACTGAATTCAAAGACAAGGTCTCTCTGAATCTCTTTCCATTTGTTCACCCTCTATACCACTGATAGAGAGATATGCACAGCTGTTTGTCCACCCAGGTATTAATACATACCATGAGTTAATTAATAAGTAAAAAGTGATTTTATTAAATACAGAGAATAGGATTTAAGTGGTTCCAAATAGTAACAAACAGACAGAACAAAGTAAATCACCAAGCAAAATAAAATAAAACACGCAAATCTATGTCTAATCAAACTGAATACTGTGACAAAGTTCCTCCTCTATCTTGGTGGGTCCTGCGCTTATTGGCAGATTTTCTTGCCTCAGAGAGTCACCATGTGGGTTGGGGAACAGCCCAGAGACCTTCCCCTCTGGAAGAACCCACAGTCCAGGTCAATTGGGAGGTTTGGGGGGAACCCGGGCCCACCCTCTACTCCAGGTTCCAGCCCAGGGCCCTGCAGCTGTCTATAGTGCCTCCTGTAACAGCTACATGACAGCTACAACTCCCTGGGCTACTTCCCCATGGCCTCCTCCAAACACCTTCCTTATTCTCACCACAGGACCTTCCTCCTGGTGTCTGATAACGCTTGTGCTCCTCAGTCCTCCAGCAGCACACCCTCTCACTCTCAGCTCCTTGCACCTCTTGCTCCCAGCTCCTCACACTCACACCACAAACTGAAGTGAGCTCCTTTTTAAAACCCAGGTGCCCTGATTAGCCTGCCTTAATTGATTCTAGCAGCTTCTTCTTAATTGGCTCCAGGTGTCCTAATTAGCCTGCCTGCCTTAACTGGTTCTAGCAGGTTCCTGATTACTCTAGTGCAGCCCCTGCTCTGGTCACTCAGGGAACAGAAAACTACTCATCCAGTGACCGGTATATTTGCCCTCTACCAGACTCCTGTACCCCACTGGTCTGGGTCTGTCACAATACAGATAATCTCACCCTCAGAGATGGTTCAGTAAGTTTTTTTCCCCCCCAGGCTGGACACCTTCCAGGCCTGGGCACAATTCTTTCCCCTGGTACAGCTCTTGTCCCAGCTCAGGTGGTAGCTAGGGGATTTCTCATGATGGCTCCTCTCTCCCGCTTTGTTCTGTTCCACCCCTTTATATATCTTTTGCATAAGGCGGGAACCCTTTGTCCCTCTCTGGGTTCCCATCCCCCCTTCTCACTGGAAAAGCACCAGGTTAAAGATGGATTCCAGTTCAGGTGACATGATCACATGTCACTGCAAGACTTCATTGCCCACTTGCCAGCACACACGTATACAGGAAGACTCACAGGTAAACACAGCCATCTGCAGTTGATTGTCCTGGTTAATGGGAGTCCTCAAGATTATAAGCTTTGTAATGATACCTTACAAGAGACCTTTTGCATGAAGCATAGTCCAGTTACATTATATTCACTTATTAGCATATTTTCATAAAATCATATAGACTGCAACGTCACAGGGACATCTGTTCTTTCTCACAGTCCCTGCTCTTCTTTGGGACTCATGTTCAGGAGACAGCAAGTCTGTGTGGACGGCAACTCCCAGCTGTTCCTTTGTCAAGATGTATATTTTTCACCCAGACCCTCTTTCATCCAGACAGTGCGGATGGTCCATTTGACACCTGGCTGAAGCGTTGGCTAGTCGTTCGTCTCTAGGGAACTGGTTGGTGGCTGGAGTATATCTTAGTAATGCCCTACAGAGGAATCCTGTAACTTTACATGCAATGTCGCCACCTATATTTTACCAGGACAATAATGATCAGCAAATTATGAGTTTTCAAATGATACCTCACAAGGCTTTCTTTGTACAAAACTTATCATAGTCCTTAAAAAGAGGGTGACTATAGGGGTACAAGACTGGCACCAGGACAAAGAAATCAGAGAGTTAGTTGCAGGTGAAAGCCAGCAAACATCTACACACCAGCTAAATCCGAAAAGTGACCGAGCTGTACTGATCTGTCAGTTCAAAGTGTCTTTCAGGGCAGCCCCAGGGTGGTCTCTGGCAGCCGTTCAGAGTCTCTGCCCCCTCTGAGTTCAAAGAGCCGAGAAGATGGGAAATTTCCAGTGGTTTTGTTCAGCTTCCAAGCTCACGGGATGAGGTCCCTGCCACATAGTGTTTCCCAGGTGCGACGGCCATTGACCAGTCCTGTGTGTTGCGATGATCCCGCACGGCCCAGCTGATCTCGTTAGTCATGAGCGTGGGCCAGGGACCAATTCCTCTTCCCCGGTTCACAAGTTCACAGCAAACGTTCGCACCGTTATAAAGCAAAACTCCTGTCTTTCCGTCTAGCCTGGGACAGACGCTGCGAGTGTGATTCCTGCCTCCGCAGCTCCCAGCCGCTTACGGAGGCGAAAGGCGAAACACGTCCGTGTCAGACTCACAGCTGTTCTGAGCCGACCCAACGTGCCGGGGAGCTGGGCCGGCCTCCGGCGACGAGTGTGTCAGGTCTTAGCTAACGCCGGCAGCAAGGGCCAGAGCTGGCAGAGGGGGGCGGTCAGTAGTGGGGGGCCAGAGGGCCCCTTGGGGGAGTGCAGTGAAGGACGAAGGGGTGGCAGATCAGTGACTCTCTGTGTCTCCATCCCAGGCCGGACCAGGACTGGATCTTGAGGCAGTTGAAGCTACAGGGCTACCCCTGGACGCATAACGCCAGTGCCCTGGGCCAGTACAGGTACCCCCCACCCCCAGTGCCCTGCCCCCCTGCTTCCTCTCCCCCCACCCCTCTGCCCCCTCCCTCCCCCGATGCTGCCCCAAATACCTCCTTCTCTCCCCCTCCCCTCCCTCCCCCCAGCCCCCCTTGCCCTCTGCCCCCTGCCACCTCCAACTACCCCCCCATCTGCCCCTCACCCCTCTCCCCCGCACAGGGAACAGCTGGGAGGCTGCTGTAACGCTTCAGCTGACCTGGTGCTGACCCAGAACAACACCCAGAACGGCTCCCAGATCATCTATGACGGAGAGCCGGCCAAGAAGTATCTGGTGGATGAGAAGCTGCTGGAGATGCTGCCGCAGGTAGGGGGCGCTGGGCTGTGGGGGTGGGGGCTCACCACTGGGCACTCCACCCCAGAGCTGGCTGCATCTCAGCACCGGGCGATGAGTCCCTGTATAAACAACCCTTGAATCCCACCCCAGAAGTGGCTGCATCTCAGCGCTGGGAGGGGGCCCTGTGGGGGGGGGGGTGTCCTGTGCATGGTCGGTGGGTGCTGATCCATGTCCCCTCCCCCGCAGGTCTCCCCGTTTCAGGATGCCCCATACAACAGCTGTGCCGTGGTGGGAGGCGGGGGGATCCTTCAAAACAGCAGCTGTGGCCCCGAGATCGACCGCGCCCAGTTCGTCATCAGGTAACGCCGGCCGGGTGGGGGGGATGGGAGCAGGGGGAAGGGGGCACAGTGCAGAGATCAGGGGGTAGAGAAGCGGGGTTAGTGCGGGCGTAGGGTGGGGGAATGAAGGTATGGGGGGCAGGGAGAGTGGGGTGCAGTGGGGTGTTCAGGGAGAGTGGGGTGCAGTGGGGGCTCAGAGAGTGGGGTGCAGGGGGGCTCAGGGACAGTGGGGTGCAGTAGGGGGGTTCAGGGACAGTGGGGTGCAAGGGGTTCAGATGGAGTGGGGTGCAGTGGGGGGTTTGGAGAGTGGGGTGCAGGGGGGCTTCAGGGGGAGTGGGGTGCCGGGTGGGGGTTCAGGGAGAGTGGGGTGCAGGGGGGCTTCAGGGCGAGTGGGATGCAGGGGGCTCAGGGAGAGTGGGGTGCAGTGGGGGATTCAGGGAGATTGGGGTGCCAGGTGGGAGGGTCGCGGTGCAGGGCAGGGGGTCGCCTGTTGAGGCAAGGGGTGTGTGACAAATTTAAAAGGCCGGGATGGGAGGAGCAGTACCAGGGGAGGGTGGAGTGGGCGGACGGTGACCCGGCCGTTGGGGGAGGGTAGACCCCGGCCCCTCCCCTTGTGCCCAAGGCCCCGCTCCTCCCCATCTGCCCCCTTCTGCCCCCCTCCCCCGCAGGAGCCCAGAGCACCCCCACCCTCAATTCCACCTGACTCCTTCCCCAGGTACCAAAGGAGGAAAATAGCCAGTGGCATCAATTCATTCGGCATTCGTTAATTGCCATTCGTTAACTGGCTTCTCTTCAGTGCTATTTGATTACCAAAGTTCATTAATGGCAAGGTGTTCGTTGGCCTCCTTTAATTACTACTTAATTATCACAGTTCCTTCGCTATGAGTTGTCGGCTGGCCTATTCATAGCTCTTTAATTATTGCAGTTTATTAACCGTAATTAATAAGTCAGCACTTCTTAACTGTGATTTAATTATCCCAGTTCGTTAGTCAACCATCCTTCATTGCCATCTGTTGCTGACTAGTGAGTCCTGGCCGACGGTTACTTGTAATGAGTCATTCACCAGCTGTTTGTCACTAATAAAGGCTCTTCGGTGATTGCTCTTGATTAGGGGTGTGAGGGGTCATCACCCCCGGGGTGCAGTCTGCGCCCCCTAACACTCCCACTGCTTTGCTGGTAACTCAGCCAGCCCCTGTTATCACCCAACGCGACAGCAGGTGGCGCCGCACACCCAACTCAGCTACCTGAGTGCTTTACCGAAGCCACTCGTACATCAACTATATAAACACCAGCCAATTCCCCAGCTCCCCAGCCTTGCCCCCCCACGGGAGTACAGACCCTGAATTCTACCATTTTGCACTGCCCAGGAGTCTGTCCGGGGCAAGCTCATTAATCCATCGATGCGGGGATGGTCTGCGCCAGCCTTGGCTGGCTGAGCTGCGATTTCCCCACTCAGAAACGCACGGGTCGGGATGAAACATAAAACAAGTTTATTAAACTACAGAGAGCGTAGCCCATAGGATTATTTTGTTAGCTATTATAGCCTACTAATCCAGCCAGCCGTATCAAAGAATGTTTCTTTTTCAGAATTCATCCATTTCATTCTTATATTTTATCAGTATTAATTCCTTGGAATTTAGGATGTGTTGAGGCATAAGATATGTGTTTCCTAATAATTACACATAGAATAAGTTTTGCTGAAATGCAAGAAGCCTACCGGCCTGTAAGATCCAGTAAGATCCGCTCTGTAGCTAAAAGTATAATCAGTTAAGAGTAGGTCAGCAGAAAAGCTGGCAACCTTTGGCACAGGTAAGAATGGTCCCTGGACTTTGGGGGACCAAAGGGAGGACCCACACACAACACTGAACAACTTTATCCGGCATCTGCAACCGGTTGGTAACCGCAGGGTCCACCACAAACCTGGGAGTCGCAAAGAGAGCCTAGGTTGGCAGTTTTGGAGTGAGATCATCCTTATTAATATCCATAGAAAGTAAGTGTGATAATCCACTAACCTAGAGGAGAAGGGTCCCCATACATTTCTTAGGGTACAGAAATAAGATTTGGGTACAGTAGGTTGGGCCTGAATTACATCGCGTCAGGATCCTATAAAATACCTGGTAAGGA
>NW_020664835.1:4658-11248 GCF_002925995.2 Terrapene triunguis | reverse complement strand
GAGTGTTTTTTCCAGGAGCTCTTTCTTGTCTTTGTTCTCCTATATTCTACAGCATTTATAAATTTCATAGCATTTCTTCTTCTTCTGTTAATCTCAATAAAGTTTTTATCACTTTGGTATTGTCCTCAGGGTAAGCGTTTTTGCCAAGCACCCCGCGAGTCCTCTCCCGCTATACAACCCTCTGAGTTCTCAGACCCTGTCGTCTAAATTGAACGAGAACCTATAAATCTTCTGGTCGGATGCGATCAGTGGCGAGTCATAGCAGTGAACCCATCAAACTCAGGTCAACAAGAGAGCGATTTGAAGTGAGTGTTCGTGAGAGCAAACAGACCGAAGCAGGTCCCCTAGGACGTTAAACATAACTTGCAAACAAAGCCTATCGAACTAGATAGGGTTGGACTCCGCGATATCTCACCCCGATACAAGCAGTCCATACACAGGCTAGAAATCCCTTTCGCCTGGGACCGGCACTTCCCCCGGTTCAGTCTCTGTTGCTCAGGTGTTTCCAGGTGTTCTCGTGTGTGGGGAGTGAGGCCCAGAGGTGACGTCGATCCCCATCTTTCAGAGCCTTTCCGTACGGCGGGAACGCCTTTGTCCTAAACTAAGTGCCCAGCCCAGTTGGTGGAAAAGTACAGCTACCAAAATGGAGTCCAGTGTCATATGATCTGGTCACATGCCCTTGTGAGTCATAGCAGCCGTTAGCCGTAGGCTGGCTGAAGCGTTCCCAGGAAGGCTTGCCAGGTGGGGGAGAAGGCCTCTTGTTTCCCCTCATGGCCCAGCACAACCAGCTGTCTAGACTGGCAGCATCTTGCCGAGTGGGTGTCACCCAGGTGTAACCGCATTCGAAATACAGACACGTCGTCGATATTCATAACTCCAGATACAAACCTGATCCAGGCGCACCAACAGGTTAATCGTCTTCAGCGAATCGTGACTTTTCCGTAGACGCCTTCCATGACACGTATGGTACAAAACGCATCAGAATACTGTCATAATCCTGTCATAACCGTGCCCCTATGATGAATATGTCAAGGGGCACCTCGTTAAGGGCTCTTCACTGTGACAGTGTCTTCCCTGACAGGGCGTCTGGAGCAACAATCGGCGGGCAAGCCAGCTGGCGGTGAGGGCCACACTTAAAAACCTGAGGGGAAAGGACACTGCCCAGCTTACTTTGGAGTGGGTCTTCTGCTCATGGTTTGTGTTGATGAGTCCTGTTTGCAGCGTTTCCCCCAAATGAATGCTCCCCAAATTAATTCCCTCCCTTTATGAAAAGTTTTGCTCAGACTCGGTGCTTGCGAGAGGGGACGTACGGCCTCTCAGAGGCACCCAGCGGGTGGTGTGGAATTGTCCCAGGTCACTGGGTGGGGGCTCGAGATGGTTTTGCGTCATGTTGTGGAAAATGAACCGCGAGATATGGGAGAGGTGAGCTGAGCAGTGGGGAACCCCACAGGTGTAGAGAGTGGGGAAGAACCCTGCCCTGAACAGGAGCTAAGGACCCTTCCATGTCCAAAGACAAGGACCTGCCAGAGGGAAGAGACTGAGTCGTGCGTTTGCTGTGGTGCTGCCACGCCCAGATAGGCTACCAGAGACTAGGGGCTTTCCCTCCCCCGGCAGGAAATAGAGATAATACAGCAAGTACATTTGGACGTCCATACTTACACCCTTATCTTCCTTAACCATTATCTTACAGACTTAACCATAAGCTTTCTCATCACCGTCATCTTCCCCGGTGGCAAATCATTCCGGCCCCTCCCAAGGTCTACATCTCTCCAACCTTTCAGTTCCCTATAACTGAGGAGTTACTTAAGTTTATCTATACCAAAGGTTATAAGCATCAAGCCTCACACTATTACTAAAGCCAAATCTTACAGGATAAAAGCCTGTAGGTTCCTTGCATTGCTACTAAATATAATAAAGCAGAATAACAAAGCAATGAATCTAATACAGGGAAGCTGGTCCACTGTGTGTAAGTATGGTCGCCGAATGTACTTTCTGTATTATCTCTATCTGCCTTGTTGAGTTTAGGGGGGAGGGATAGCTCAGTGGTTTGCGCATTGGCCTACTAAACCCAGAGTTGTGAGTTCAATCTTTGAGGGGGCCACTTAGGGATCTGGGGCAAAATCAGTACTTGGTCCTGCTAGTGAAGGCAGGAGGCTGGACTTGATGACCTTCCAGTTCCATGAGATAGGTGTATCTCCATAGATTTAAGTGTGTGTATAACTTTGCTAAATTTTCAATAAATCATCAATTTGTAAATATATATAAAGGGGTTCCCACGGTGTGAGTCTTGCACCTGTGCACATCGGGGTTCCCGAATTATTGGTTACTTTTAGATGGGACTCCGCAGGGCGCACAGGGGTAAACTCCCTGCCCGGTAACTCGCTTTTGAAAATTCTAAATTAGAAACTAAATTAAAACTCTCAGTGGGAAGTTGGTGCCTGTCAGACATGCTCCCCGGAACTCAGCAGGGGACTGCCTCTTTTCCCCCTTCAGCTGCTGTTCCTCTTTCCTGGTTCTTCGCCTTTAGTCGATTCTGTCCGCTTTTCTTAGGAAGGAAGGGAGAGCCGTGACACAGACAGACATCAAAGAAAGGGGCCCCGGACTCAAGTTTTTAATCATCGGGCGCAGGATGCAAGTGTCACGGAGTGTGGGGGAGTCAGGGCCCTGCACCCCCCACTTCCTGCGATTCCCTGGGACTCTCAGCCAGCCAGTGACACAGAAGGTTTATTGGACGACAGGAACACAGTACGAAACAGAGCTTGTAGGTACAACCAGGACCCCTCAGTCAGGTCCTTCTGGGGGGCAGGGAGCTTAGACCCCAGCCCCGGGACTCCCTCCATTTCCCCAGCCAGCTCTAAACTCCAAACCCCCTCCAGCCGTCTCCTCCAGCCTCCGCCCCCGGCTCCTCCTCCAGCCTTTGTCCAGCTTCCGGGGCAGAAGGTGTCACCTGGCCCCACCCCCTCCTGGGCGCAGGTTACGTGCTCAGGTATCTTCCCTCAAGGCCAGTCTCCCATCCCCAGTGCAGACAGACCCAGCCAAACTCCCCTGCAACCTTCCCCGGCCCATCCTCCCCACTGCGTCACAGCAAGTGAGGTGATGTGGGACATCCACCTGATTGCACTCCTCATTGAGTATTATTGACTATCTCAGAGCTCAGTACAGTTCCAGCTACCTTCATGTCAGTCCCCTCAACTCTCCGCTGCTGCACCTAGATCCGTCTCTGACCAGCTTCCCCCTTGCTGCTCAGTTGGTCCCGACTAGGTCATTTACCTCTCGATGAGTTAATCCAGCGAGGGAAGTGAGAGGGAGCAGAACCCCCCACCCCTCCGTTTTTTCTTGGGACATGTTTAAGTAATTGTTGAACCAGTTAAGGGGTTAATTATTTAAGGAGGGACGTCCCTATATATATATATATATATATACACCTCTACCCCGATATAACGTGACCCGATATAACACGAATTCGGATATAACCTGGTAAAGCAGCGCTCTGGGGCTGCGCACTCTGGCAGATCAAAGCAAGTTCCATATAACGTGGTTTCACCTATAACGAGGTAAGATTTTTTGGCTCCCAAGGACAGCGTTATACCGGGGCAGAGGTGTATATGTGTGTGTAGTGTTAATGTTTTTTATGTAGATTTAGAGTAATACATTTACTTGAGCTCATTTAAGTAGGAGTTGAAGAAAGTGAAGTAGTCAACTGACAAATCTGTGGTTGACCAAAGACATAACATACAAACAAAGACGGTGAATGGCTAACTACAAAAGCAGTTTCTTCTCCCTTGGTGTTCACACCTCAACTGCTAGAAGAAGGCCTCATCCTCCCTGATTGAACTAACCTCGTTATCTCTAGACTGATTCTTGCCAGCATATTTATACCTGCCTCTGGAAACTTCCACTGCATGCGTCTGACGAAGTGGGGATTCACCCACGAAAGCTTATGCTCCAATCTGTCTGTTAGTCTATAAGGTGCCACAGGACTCTTTGTCGCTTTTTACAGATCCAGACTAACACGGCTACCCCTCTGATACATCACATACAAATATAGAAGATCATGCATTTCATACGAACGCAACATCGCCCTAGCCAGGCTATTTTCCATCACCCTGACTGGTAGCATATAATCATATGTCTGATATGTCATATGTCCACTACGTCGTCTGATCCTACGTCTAAAGTCATGTATCAACGAACGCTTGTTGGTGAGTCATAAATAAATAAAAAGCAACGGGACTGTCTGAGCACAGCTGCAAGTATAAATCCAACTTCCACCTAAGCAGGGTGTTAAAATCTCAGAAGACTAAAATTAAATAATAATGTCAAAGTGGTTGATTAAGAGGTATTAAAGGAACCAGGGAAAACCCTTACCAGAAGAACGAGGAGTCCTTGTGGCACCTTAGAGACTAACAAATTTATGTGAGCATAAGCTTTCATGGGCTAAAACCCACTGCATCAATTGATGATACGTTGGAGAGGTTTTAGTTGGGGGCTGTAGGTGATGGCTAGTGGCGTTCTGTTACTTTCTTTGTTGGGCCTGTCCTGTAGTAGGTGACTTCTGGGTACTCTTCTGGCTCTGTCAATCTGTTTCTTCACTTCAGCAGGTGGATATTGTAGTTGTAAGAACACCTGATAGAAATCTCATAGGTGTTTGTCTCTGTCTGAGGGGTTGGAGCAAATGCGGTTGTATCGTAGAGCTTGGCTGTAGACAATGGATCATGTGGTGTGCTCTGGGTGAAAGCTGGAGGCATGTAGGTAAGTATAGCGGTCAGTAGGTTTCCAGTATAGGGTGGTGTTTATGTGACCATCATTTATGAGCACAGTAGTGTCCAGGAAGTGGATCTCTTGTGTGGACTGGTCCAGGCTGAGGTTGATGGTGGGGTGGAAATTGTTGAAATCATGATGGAATTCCTCAAGGGCTTCTTTTCCATGGGTCCAGATGATGAAGTGGGTTTTAGCCCACAAAACCCCCCCTGGGGCTAGTCCTGTCTGTCAGGGGAGAGCGCCCCTGCTGAGCCCCTGGCCTGCTCCCTGCAGCCCAGCGCCCCCTAGCACCTCACTGGGGCCAGCCCTGTCTGCCGGGGAGAGCGCCCCCTGCTGAGCCCCTGGCCCGCTTCCTGCAGCACAGCGCCCCCTAGCACCTCACTGGGGCCAGCCCTGTCTGCCAGGGGAGAGCGCCCCCTACTGAGCCCCTGGCCCGCTCCCTGCAGCACAGCGCCCCCTAGCGCTGCCCTGGGGCATTCCAGGGGAGAAAGTGGAATCCCTACTGAGCCTCCCACAGCACAGCGCCCCCTAGTGCAGCATTAGGGTCAGCCCCTTCCTGCCCCCCCACCCCCCCATGTCTGCCCTACACCCCCCCCCCCCCCCCCCCTGGGGCCTCAGGGCTCGCACTGACTGGGGGGCGAGCCCCCCCCCAAACCGCCCCCCCCCCCCCCCCCCACATCTGGCACACAGGAGACAGAACCCCACAACCTTCGGTCTCTCCCTAGGGGTCCTCCTCTAGCCGTGGGGCTCGAGCCCATCCAGAGACGGGGTGACTGACACACAGAGGGCAGAAGGGATTTTCCCGCGGGAACCCCTCAGGCCAGGGGCTTTCAGGGCCCTTGTCCCCCGTGCTACCCACTAGACCCCTGCAGCCTAATCTGGCGTCCCCCCAGCTCGGGAACAGGGCTGCGGGGGGAGGACGTGCGCATGGGCTAGAAGGGTCCGTAACGGGCCCCTGCCCAGGGTGGGCCCCAGCATCCTGGCAAAGGGGGAAACTGAGGCACTGAAGACTAAGTGACCAGTCCAAGGTCAGTTTGTGACAGAGCCCTGAATCGAACCCCGTCAAAAAAAAAGGCCGGGGGCGGGGGTCCCTGGGGGCAGCGGAACTGCATCCCCCCAGCTCGGGCACAGGGCCGCAGGGGGAGGACGTTGAGTGCGGCCTGCGGGCTGGGCGACCAGGGTGTCATTTCTGAAAGCATGCAAGCGACTTGGGAGTCAAAATGCTGTTTGAAAGCCCAATGGGCTTCCTAAAGCCCAGGTGTTTTCAAACGCAGTCATCCGCCGCCTGTCCAGCTCCATGCACGTCCCGCCCGCTAGCTGCCTCCGCCCCGTCCCTGGCTCTCCGGCTGCGTCGGAGTCACACCTGCACCGCTGGGTACACGGCTGGTATTCCCCCGAGGCCCCGCCCCCTGCCCCGCCCCAACTCACTCCAGCCCCCCACCTACCGTCACTCGCTGTCCCGCACCCTCACTCACTTTCACTGGGCTGGGGTAGGGGATTTCAGGGGGCACGAGGGGGTGAGGGCTCTGGTTGGGGGTGCAGGCTCCGGGGTGGGGCCAGGAATGAGGTAGTTCAGGGGGTGGGATGGGGCTCCAGGCTGGGGCAGGGGGTTGGGGTGCGGGATCTGGGAGGGAGTTAGGGGGCGGGAGGGGGCTCTGCGCTGGGGTAGGGGCTTGGGGTGCAGGGGTGGGTGCGGGGGGCTCTGGGGTGGGGCCAGAAATGAGGGGTTCAGGGGGCGGGAGGGGGCTCTGGGCTGGGGCAGTGGGTTGGGGTGTGGGAGGGGCTCAGGGCTGGGGCAGGCATTGGGGTGCAGGTGGGGGTGGGGGTGA
>NW_020664835.1:0-4558 GCF_002925995.2 Terrapene triunguis | reverse complement strand
CAGGGCTGGGGCAGGCATTGGGGTGCAGGTGGGGGTAGGGGTGAGGGCTTCGGTTGGGGGTGCGGGCCTTGGGGTGGGGCTGGGAGCTCTGGGCTGGGGAAGGGGTTGGGGTATGGGAGGGGGCTCAGGGCTGGGGATTTGGGGTGTGGGCTCTGGGAGGAAGTTTGGGGTGGGAGGGGCTCAGGACTGGGGCAGGGGGTTGGGGTGCAGGATCTGGGAGGGAGTTAGGATGCGGGGGGAGGTGCCAACCTGGGGCAGGGGGTTGGGGTGCAGGAGGGGGTGAGGGCTCCGGCTGAGGGTGCGGGCCTTGGTGGGGGCCGGGGATGAGGGGTTTGGAGTGTGGGAGGGGGCTCAAGGCTGGGGCAGGGGTGGAGTATGGGAGGGGGTGCGGGGTGCAGACTCCAGGAGAGAGTTTGGGTGTGGGAAAGGCTCAGGGCTGGGGAAGGGGGTTGGGGTGCAGGTGGGGGTTCAGGATTTGGGAGGGAGTTAGGATGCGGGGGGAGGTGCTGACCTGGGGCAGGGGGTTTGGGGTGCAGGCTCTGGCTGGGCGGCACTTACCTCAGGCAGCTCCGGGTCAGCAGTGCAGCAGGGCTAAGGCAGGCTCCCTGCCTGCCCTGGCTTCGCGCTGCTCCCGCAAGTGGCCGCCATGTCCGGCCCCTAGGCGGAGGGACCAGGGCAGCGGGGAGCCGTGTGGCCAGCCAGCCTCCGGGTGCGGCTAGCCCCGGGCTAAGGGGCTCCCCGTACAGGATCTCACGCGCTCGGGGGTGGGTCTGGAACATCCCCCCAGAACCAGGGTTCCTGGCCTGTCCCGGACGCCGCCGGAGAAATGTCAGACTCCGGCCTGGGCGCGGCCGGTCGGCGCTGGGCTCTCCGGAGCAACCAGGCAGAGGAGAGGGGGACCTTCAGCCAAGTCCATCTTGGGAGTCCTGGGCCAGACGCCCTGGACTCCCCCTCTCCTGGGTCTCAGGTGAGACAGGTGCAAATCACTGGGCAGCCTCACCTGCCCTGCGGGCCTCAGCAAAATCACACCCCAAGTTCCCACCCTCAAAGTATTGGTGCAGCAAACTGGGAAACTGAGGCACACACAATAAGACTCACATGCAACATAACAAGATGAATAAACCCCCCACTTTGTCACAGCAGGTCACTGGGTGGGGGCTCGAGCTGGTTCTGTGTCGTATTCTTGAAAATGAACCCCTAGATATTGACCACGGCCCTGTTTGCTGCCGGCTCCACCTGGGGAAGTAACCTGTGACGAAGTGGGGGGTTTTCTTGTTTTCTGTGGAGTTTCAATGGTTTGCATGCGGAGGGGGTGGGACTCAGTGTCCCTGGGTGTTACTGGTTTAACGAAGGGAGGGGAGAGGGAGTTTGTTTTTGCAGAGGACGGGAGAGAGAACTTGGGGCCCCAGCCAATGGCCTGGAGGATGGATACCCCAGCGACTGGTGACCTGGCGACCTGGTGACCCGGAGGCCCAGCTGAGGAGACGCAGCCGGTTCTGGCCAGTGGGAGAACAATGGGCTGCAGAGTGAGGACCCAGTGACCTAACCAGCCGGTTCCAGCCAGAGGACAGAAGCGAGGAGAAGAGGCCCCGGTTTACGACCCTGTTTACCTGGAGAGAAGACAATGGACAGAGGCGGGGCCTGGGGCCGGGGAGCTCAGATGCCCAGCTGGGAAGCAGGGGGGCTCTGGGCTGGAGAGGGGGAGCAGGCAGAGCCCACCTGGATGCAGAGAGACTGGGATGTGCTGGGCTGAGGGAGGCCAGGCCTGAGGCCCTGAGAGTTTCCTGTGCTGTGTTCAACTCTCAATAAACCCTCCTGTGTTATGCTGGCTGAGAGTCACTCCGGTCTAGAGAACAGGGTGGCATCAATCCCTTCGGGGGTGAAGGCCCGGGGGGTCCAGAGCGAGTGGACTCCCTGAGGGGGCCCACAGTGAGAAACAGGTGTGCTAAGGCTCCGAGAGGTGCGGCTCCAGGAGGTGGAGGGGCCTGACCCAAGAGAGAGTGGACCCCTGAGAAGGGCTGTCTCACAAACAGGGGCACCCCCCACGGACTGCACGGGGCCAAGAGTGGGCACGATCTGTGAGTCCGTGACGTAACCCAGGGACACTAGCAGCTTTTCTGGGAACTGGCAGCATGAGGCTGCTACTGGGAGGGTCCCTGGGTTGAGGCCCGGAGTAGAGGACGGGACCGGGCCCCCCACCACCACTCTTTTTTTCCCCTCACTGGATGTCCACCAGAAGCCCCAGTGAAGCCACGAGGGCCTGGCAGGCCCAGAGCCGGGAAGGCCGCTTGGAGACCAAATTTCCCCGCCCACTATAAACAGAGAGGGGGGGGAACTCTGAGAGACGAGACGCGATCCTGACCCACCGCTAGCAGGAAGCACGGGACCCACCGTGGTGGAGAAGAAGCCCAGCCACAAGGGTTACAAGAGGACCTTCCCTCTTCTCCCGTGGCTGCTTACTTTGCGTAAGAGCCCTTGGTGAGGGACCTTGTCAAAGGCTTTCTGAAAATCTAAATACACGATCTCCACTGGATCCCCCTTGTCCACGTACTTCTTGACCCACTCAAAGAATTCTAGTAGATTGGTGAGGCGTGATTTCCCTTTACAAAACCATGTTGACTCTTCCCCAACAAATCGTGTTCATTTCCACGTCTGAAAATTCTGTTCTTTACTAGAGTTTCAACCAGTTTGCCCGGTACTGAAGTTAGGTTTACCAGCCTGTAATTGCTGGGATCACCTCTGGAGCCCTTTTTAAAAATTGGCATCACGTAAGCTATCCTCCAGTCATCTGGTACAGAAGCTGATTTAAATGATAGGTTACAGACCGCAGTTAGTAGTTCTGCAATTTCACATTTGAGTTCCTTCAGGACTCTTGGGTGAGACCATCTGGTCCTGGTGACTTATTGCTGTTTAATTGATCAATTTGGTCCAAAACCTCCTCTAATGACACCTCAATCTGGGACAGTTCCTCAGATCTGTCACCTAACAAGGCTCAGGTGTGGGAATCTCCCTCACATGCTCTGCCGTGAAGACCGACGCAAAGAATTCATTTAGTTTCTCCTTGTCATGGGGTGAGGGGGAGTCGGGGCCCTGCACCCCCGGCTCCCTGCGATTCACCGTGACTCTCAGCCGGCCAGGAAAACAGAAGGTTTATTAGACGAGAGGAACACAGTCCAAGACAGGTCTTGCAGGTAAAGAGAACAGGACCCCTCAGTCAGGTCCATCTTGGGTGGCCAGGGGAGGCCAGGAGGTCTGTCTGGCCTCCCCTCCATATTCCCAGCCAGCTCCAAACTGAAACTCTCAAGCCCCTCCTCTCCCTTTGTCTCTTTCCCGGGCCAGGAAGTCACCTGATCTCTTTGTTCTCCAACACCTTCAGTTGGCACCTTGCAGAAGAGAAGGGGCCCAGGCCATCAGTTGCCAGGAGACAGGATGTTGGCCATTCTGTGCAGACACCATCACACTGGCCCTCTAGGGCTCTGCAACAATCATACACCCTTATCCCACCACCTAGAGACTTAAGAACTGCATAGGGGAAACTGAGGCACCCACACAGTATTCAGAGAAAACCTTAAGAACATTCCCACTTCGTCACACTTCTCAATGGCCTTATCGTCCTTGAGTGCTCCTTTAGCACCTTGTGAGACCATATATGTGAGACCATGTTGAGTACTGGAATAAGAAATAGGTATTTGAATATAGGTATATGCTATGCAGCAAGCCCCGTATTGAATTTGGCCACAAGCAGGAAATATGTTTTAGAAGCAGAGGCTGACAAGGCCGTTCTAATTGCAAATGTTTCTCTCTCTCTGTCTCTATGTAAAAACCACAGGGCCAAACTGCTAGTTGTACCAGTCCATCTTTAGACCGAGAATCTGTTCTGAACTTCAGAACAACACCCTGAAATGCCCACCCGTTGCGCTCCTTATCTCCTTGGTTCTCTTTGCCTGTGTAGCAAGTGGGCAGAGCAGATCTGGTAAAGCCTGTCACGCCCCAAGAGTTGTAAAAAGAAATATGTTAAAGAATGAATAGGTGGTAACATAGAAGTGAAAGCTCTGTGTTAGGATAAAGGATGCAGGAGAATGGGCGATAAGGGTGTGAAATGTCTGACATGAGCTACCCCTAGGCTGAGAACTGTGACAACTTTGCAGAACTTGTGCGAATGAGCGTGCGAATGGATAAGGAATTTTTAGTCTCACAATCTCGACCATCCAGTGGCCCCACTGGTTGTATGGGCAGAGGCCTCCTGCGGCTGATGGACTTAAAACCTTTTTTGCTGTTAGTTTTTGTGTCTTCCGATTCTTTTCCGGCCTGCCTGCTTACGCTTTAACCTGGGTAAATTAACCTTTGTACTGGCCTCTTAACCCCACCATGCCTATTGATCGTGGGCATCATGGGGCCAGAGGGGACTTCTGCTTCGGCTAGGGATGGTCGGGTTTCCCTTGGGGTCCTTCAGACTTAGCCGTCCTGCCCAGCGTCCTGTCTGCTGACAGCGGCCAGTGCCAGGCGCCCCGGAGGGAATGGACAGAACAGGGAATCATCAAGTGATCCATCCCCTGTC
>NW_020664834.1:9170-12704 GCF_002925995.2 Terrapene triunguis | reverse complement strand
CGGCTACAACCAGTACACGTACTCGGAGCACAGCAACCTGGAGATCGTCGGTGAGTGGGGGGCGCTGGGGCCAGGCCCCTGGGATGGCTGAATCGGGGAATGGGACACAGGGCCTTTCCCCTCTAGGGGGCGCCGGCTGCCATCCAGATTCAGGGCACGGGACTGGCTGGCTCGGGCGGGTGGGAAATGGGGCATGGGGCCCTTGCCCCTCTAGAGGCTCAGAATTAACAGTGATGAGAGAGCCCCCCCCCCGCGAGTGAATCATGCACCCTGTGCCATGGAGCTCAGCACCCCCTACTGCTGCATCAGGGTGCATTTGGGTCTCTTCTCGCCTCTGGAAGGGGAGTGGGGTCTAATGGTTAGAGCCAGGGAGGCGGGGACTGGGAGCAGGGCTCCTGGGTTCTATCCCTGGCTCCAGGAGGGGAGTGGGGTCTAGTGGTTAAAGTGGTGGGGTGGAGGGAGTGGGAGCCAGGTCTCCTGGGTTCTATCCTTGGCTCTGGGAGGGGAGTGGGGTCTAGTGGTTAAAGCGGTGGGGTGGGGGGACTGGGAGCCAGGACTCCTGGGATCTATCCCCGGCTCCAGGAGGGGAGTGGGGTCTAGTGGTTAAAGCGGCGGGGTGGGGGGACTGGGAGCCAGGACTCCTGGGTTCTATCCCCGGCTCCAGGAGGGGAGTGGGGTCTAGTGGTTAAAGCAGTGGGGTGGGGGGACTGGGAGCCAGGACTCCTGGGTTCTATCCCCGACTCCAGGAGGGGAGTGGGGTCCAGTGGGTTGGAGCCCGCGTCCCTGGCTTCACCCAGCCTCTTCCCTCGCCAGACAAACCCACCATCGTGCCCCCGGCTGCAGTGGTGGTGGGGACGGAGGCGGAGCTGCGGTGTGTGGTGCCGGATAACTGCCCCACCATGAAGCCGGTGGTGAGCTGGTTGAACCACGAGGCGCTGGAGGGACACGCTGTCTTCGGCCAGCTGGAGGAGGAGAGCGGCACCTGGAGCCAGGTGTCCCTGCTCAAGTTCCAGCCCTCGCGGGAGAACGACGGGCACGAACTGGGCTGCCAGGTCACCTACACCAACACCACCTTCCTTTTCGAGGCCTTCGCCACCCTGGACGTCAAGTGTGAGTCGCCAGCAGCGCCCCCCTCAGCCTGCTGGGTTCTGGCCCTGGCACTGGGCGGGGAGTGGGGGCTAGTGCTTAGAGCAAGAGGAGCCCTGTGGCTTAACCCTGCTGGCACCCAGTGGCAGGGAGTCCCGTGGGTTAACCCCACTAATACCCAGTAGTGTGGCCTAAACCCCCAAACACCCAGTGGCAGGGAGTCCCGCAAGTTAACCCCGCTGACCTCCAGTGGCAGGGAGTCCCGCAAGTTAATCCCGCTGAACTCCAGTGGCCGGGAGTCCCGCAAGTTAACCCCGCTGACCTCCAGTGGCAGGGAGTCCCGCAAGTTAATCCCGCTGACCTCCAGTGGCAGGGAGTCCCGCAAGTTAACCCCGCTGCCCTCCAGTGGCCGGGAGTCCCGCAGGCTAAGGCTCAGCTCTGCCTCCCCCACCGCAGACGTGCCCCAGATCCTGCAGGTGAACTCGTCCCTGGAGATCACGGAGGGCTCGCACGTGGTGCTGCTGTGCGTGGCGGACAGCAACCCCATGGCCTTGCTGGCGTGGTTCAAGGAGGAGGCCGTGCTGCGGGAGGAGCCGTCCACCAACCTGACGCTGGAGCTGGACAACGTCACCCACGCGCACGATGGGATCTACGTCTGTGTGGCCGAGAACGTGTACGGGCGGGTGAACCGCTCCCTGGCCCTCACCGTCATGTGTGAGTGCCTGGGCGGGAGGGGAGAGGGGTCTAGTGGTCAGAGCGGAGGGGAGGGGCTGGGAGCCCGGACTCCTGGGTTCTAGCCCGGCTCTGGGAGGGGATTGAGATCTAGTGGTTAGAGTGGGGGGGTCGGGGCTGCTCCTGGGTTCTATTTCCTAGCGGTGGGAGAAGAGTGGGTCCTAGTGGTTAGAGCGGGGGTGGAGGGTGGGAGCCAGGACTCCTGGGTTCTATCCTAGCTCTGGGCGGGGAATGGGGCCTGTGGTTAGAGTAGGGTGGGGCTGGGAGCCAGGACTCCTGGGTTGTATCCCGACTCTGGGAGAGGAGTGGGGCAAGGCTGGGAGCCAGGACTCCTGGGTTCTATCCTGGCTCTGGGAGGGGAGTGGTGCCTAGTGGTTATAGTTCTGGCTCTGTGGGTCAGTGAACCCCTGCCCAACCCTCGCAGACGCCCCGCGGAAGCCGTCGGTGAACTCCTCGGTGGTGGCAGTGGAGGGGGAGCCGGTGACTATCCTGTGCACCACCGAGAGCAACCCCGAGCCCATCATCACCATCTTCAAGGAGAAGCAGATCGTGGCCACGGTGGTCTACGAGAGCGAGCTGCTGCTGGAGATCCCCGCCGTGACCCACGAGGATGACGGGGAGTACTGGTGTGTGGCGGAGAACCAGTATGGCCAGCGCGGCTCCGCCTTCAACCTCACCGTGGAGTGTGAGTCACCCATGCTGGGTGGGAGAGGGTGTCAGGGCTTTTCCCCCACTTCCCTCTCCCACAGAGGTGGCTGCACCTCAGCACCAGATGAGCTGTCCCTGGGCAGCGTTATGTGTGGCTGTTCCCCAGCTGCCCCGCCCCAGAGCTGGCTGCATTTCAGCACCTGCCTAGCTCTTTCTGTGCAATGTTATGTGCTGCTGTTCCCCAGATGTCCCGCCCCAGACGAGGCTGCATCTCAGGTAGCTCTGGTGCAGGCTATCCCCGTGCAGTGTTGTGTGGCTGTTCCTGAGCTTCCCCGTCCCATAGCTGGCTGCATCTCAGCGCCGGGCGAGCTGTCCCCGTTTGGCGTTGCTGTGTGGCTGTTCCCCAGTTGCCCCACCCCAGACGAGGCTGCATCTCAGGCAGCTCTGGCACAGGCCATCCTTGTGCAGTGTTATCTGTGGCTGTTCCCCAGCTGCCCCACCCCAGAGCTGGCTGCATCTCCGCGATGCTGATGCTGTGTCTCTCCCCGCAGTTGCTCCCATAATCCTCATGGAGTCGAAGTGCACGGCGGCTCGGGACACGGTGCAGTGTGTTTGCGCCGTGCTGGCCAATCCGGAGCCCGTGATCTCCTTCGAACTGCCCACCCGGAACGTGACGGTCAACGAGACTGACCAGGAGTTCGTCTATTCCCAGAAGACGGGCTACACGGTCACCAGCATCCTGACGCTGCGCGGGGAGCCGGACTCGCAGCTCTTCATTGTCTGCTCCGCCCGCAACCTGTATGGCACCAAGAACCAGCAGCTCCAGTTCCACCACTCCAGTGAGTGTCTGCCCCGCTCCGTACAGCGCCCCCTGCTGGGAGCAGCCGGAGCTGGGGTAGCCGGGAGCTCCCCCCGTGGCCAGTGCTCCTGCCCCGCTCCCCACAGCGCCCCCTGCTGGGAGAGGCCGGGGCTGGGTTAACCGGGAGCTCTCCCCACAGCGCCCCCTGTTGGGAGAGGCCAGGGGTGGGGTAATTGGAGCTCCCCCACAGCCAGCACCCCTCCCCCCCC
>NW_020664834.1:7995-9160 GCF_002925995.2 Terrapene triunguis | reverse complement strand
GAGAGGCCAGGACTAACCCCAGCCCGCATGCTGCTTTCAGACAATCTGATGTGGGCGAAGGTGGGGCCGGTGGGCGCCGTGGTGGCCTTTGCGATTCTCATCGCCGCCGTGTGTTACGTGAGTCAGACGCGGAAAAAGTAAGTGAGGAGCCCCCCGGGGCTCAGCTGTACTAACGAACGGGGCGTCCCGGGAGCGGGGTGACGCTGGGGCCCGAATCCAGGCTGGAGCCAGACGGGATCGCAGACCGTCCTCTTGCCAGTATGAGGCAGAACTGCCCTTAAAGGGAGAGCAGCTGTTCTGAGTGTCGATCGATTGAAATCCTTCCTGGACCATCACCAGGCGGATCTTCCGATCCAGTCGGGTTTTCAAACGAGGGGCGCTCTTACCGGGGCGGCCGGCAAATGGCCACCCACCGGAATAAGTGTCATTCGCCACAATCGTTTTAAACACGTTTTCGTCATTTATTTTAAACAGAAAGGGCGATTTTGGCAGGGGAAGGATGCCATTTTTTGTACCGCTAAATAAAGGCAGAATAACAATTAACACACGTGACAGTTCTTCTCTTAAAACTAAGGAGCATTTTTGGAGGAGAAGGATAAACATTTATATCCAGATCGGTAACCCACAATCGTTGGTTAAAGGGCATTTCTAATGACTGACTAACGGCATAATTAATGAAGCACCAATGTTAATCCGTGTTTGGTAATTAGCAGTCACCTATTGACCAGTCCGGGGCATTAGCCATTAATTGATCCTAATCAAAGATGGTTGGTGGGTAATTAATGATTGATAAAGCAACTCTCAGTTACTGATACATCAGGAGCAAACTGCTACCTTTTGATTAGTAAGATCATTATTAAATTATGTCGTTAATGCAGATGCAGTTACACGATGCAGATTGTTAATTGAGGGATGAGATATGTAATGTCATAAGGGGGGGTTGAGGTCACCCAGCGACAGGGCATTGCCCCCCCCCTGCTGTGGGGGTCACCCAGTGACAGAGAATCTCCCCCCTACACTGTGAGGGTTGTCAGTGACAGAGGTGTCTGTGCTGTCTCTCTCCCCCCAGGAAAAACGTGAATGAAAACTCCAGTTTTGTGCAGCTGGAGCACCCGCCCGTGGCGTACAGCGGCGAGTACCGGCCCCCGGGGGCCCTGGACAAATC
>NW_020664834.1:4029-7985 GCF_002925995.2 Terrapene triunguis | reverse complement strand
ATGGATGGATGGATGGATGGAGGGGTGTGTATGAGGTGGATGGAGGGATGGGTGTGTATAGTGGTGGATAAGTGGAGGACTGTGTATAGGAGTGGATGGATGGATGGAGAGGTATGGAGAGGTGTGGATGGGGATCAATGGGTGGATGGATGAAGGGAGGGAGGGAATGTGTATAGGGGTGGATAAGTGAAGAGGTGTGGATGGGGATGGATGGATGGAGGGAGGGGTGTGTATAGGGGTGGATGGATGGAGGGAGGGGATGTGGATAAGTGGAGTGGGGTGGATGGGGATGGGTAGTTTAGATAAAGTTGAGTCCTCTATGTTGTCAGTCACTATTTAGTGTCAATAACCGGAGAGAAAATCTAGCCCAGACTGGCTGGTTCAGGGGGGCGGGGAATGGGACGTGGGGGCCTTTCCTCTCTTGGGGAACTAGATAAGTTCATGGAGGATAGGTCCATCAATGGCTGTTAGTCAGGCTGGGCAGGGATGGTGTCCTTAGCCTCTGTTTGCCAGAAGCTGGGAATGGGCGACAGGGGATGGATCACTTGATGATTCCCTGTTCTGTTCATTCCCTCCGGGGCACCTGTCATTGGCCACTGTCGGCAGACAGGACACTGGGCTAGATGGACCTTTGGTCTGACCCAGTCTGGCCGTTCTTATGTTCCTATGATCCTGCCCCAGGCTGGTGCATGGGGGTGGGGGAAGGGATTCTTCCATCCCTTTGCATCCCAGACCCAGTCCGTAAAGCTGCGGCTTCGGAGGTGCTCCCCAGAGGCCTCTTCCATATGGGGCGGCAGCAAGGGGTCGTCCCCCCAGGTACACAGTGACAGCTCTTCCTTCTCCGCTAGTCTAAGGAGATCTGCTCCCTGGAGAGCCACTGACCCCCGGGTAAGTCTGGATTCCCCAGTCTGTGTCACCCCCCACCAGTGTGCGTCACACCTTGGCTCGGACACGGGGACCCCCTCTGCACCCCACAGTCATGCAGCGGATTGGCTGGGACACAGGACCTTTCCCCTAGGGGGCGCTGGTTCTGATCTGGCCCGAGAGCTGGGGACTGTTGGGCTCATGGTGGTGGGGAATAGGGCATGGGGCCTTTCCCCTCTAGGGGGCGCCAGTTCTGGTTTCTATCCTGTTGCTTGGGTAGCTCTCACAGGTCAGCTGTGGGGCAGGGCATGGGGGTCTTCCTGGAATACCGGCAGCCCCTTGTCCTGGCAGCAAGGTCCCTTGCAGTGTTGTGGTGTTTTCCCTTCCCCCTCTGCTCGTTCCGTGGTCTAGTCTCTTTGTGGCGTAAAATCTTAACAGACCCCCCCCATGGGACAGTCCTCGCACCCCTGGCACTCCCTGCCCAACAGAGCTCTGATTAGGAATGCATCCTTTGGAAAGGATCCTGCAGCCATTAGTTCCCCAGGTTAACGCCAATAAGGTCCCGCTGGGTAATCCCAGTAAGATCAAGTGGCAGTGAATTTCCTAGGTAAACTACGGTATTATTGGATCGGCTAACCCCAATGGTATCCTCCTGAAGCAAATCCAATAGGTTGAGCCCCTAGTATCCAGTGGCAGGGAGTCCCAATGGTTAACCCCACTAAAACCCAGTGGCAGGGTGTCCTGTGAGTTAATCCTATAATATCCAGTGGCAGAGAGCCCCATGTGTTAATTCCATAATATCCAGGGGGAGGGAGTCCTGTGAGTTAACAATATAATACCCAGTAGGAGGGACTCCTGGGGTTAATATCCAGTGTCAGGGAGTCCCACAGGTAACCCTATCATATCCAGGCTCAGGAAGCCTCACAGGTAAGCCTATAATTTTCACCATCAGGGAGTCCCACAGGTTTATCCTATAATATACATTGCCAAGGAATCCCACAGGTTAACCCTGTAATATCCAGTGGCAGGGAGTCCCGCAGGCTAGCCATATACTCTCCAGTGTCAGGGAGTCCCACGGGTGAACACGCCAATCATACCCAGGTTGACGCTGCTCTGCTTCCCCCGCAGTACGAGCGGCGCCTGGCCTCCGACAAACGCCTCCTGAACAAGCCCGAGGGCTCCCTGGACCTGAACGTGGACTACGCCAACATCGACTTCACCAAACTGCCCACCAAGGACAGCTACACCCTGACGGAGGAGCTGGCGGAGTACGCAGAGATCCGCGTCAAGTGAGCGCCCCCTGCCCCCCACAGTGACCCGCCCTCTGCCACGGAAACCACGCTTGCCGGAATCAGGACCTGTCTGTGCCCCCAAATCACCAGGCACGCCCCCGCCACGGAAACCCCGCCTACCGGGATCAACCCCATGCAGAGTGCAGGTCCTGCCCCGCCCACTAATGGCAGGACACGGCCCCTGCCATGGAAGCCCCACCCACTGCAATCAGGACCTCCGACTGAATGCAGCTGGGAGAGGGGCTGTCTCTTGCTGTGTGTCTGGGCAACTTCTGGGGCAATAGGGCCCTGATCTCAGCTATGGCAGGGACTGTCTCTTACTGTGTGTCTGGGCAGCGCCTCATATCCTCATGCCCCTTCTTTGACAGCCCTATGGTTGGTTATGTGGGTCTGGCCCTGCACTGGGACCCAGGAGACCTGCGGTTTAAATCCCACCTATGCTACAGATTTTGTGCTACCTTGAGGTATGTCCTAACCTCTCTGTGTGCCTCAGTTTCCCCACAATCTCTTAATTTCTCCTGTGCACAATGTGGCTCATAATTCCCTCCCACCCCAGGCTTTTGTGTGGCTAAATTTGGCACCGATTGGGAGGCTCAACCAAAGCCCTGTTGAATCGTTAATTACCCCGTTGAGCTATCTCTATAGGACCCATGCAAGTACCTGCCTAGATAGCCCTGGCGGACCCTGTATAAAACAGGCCCGGATCCTCCCTAAACCCATCCAGGCCTTGTACTAATTCCCCCAATCTGTCTTTCCACGTGCCGAAGGCACAACATCGTTTTTCTGCTGCGTAAAGACTTGTCTATGGTATACAGCTGCTTAGACCAGCACAGCCATCCCCAGCCAGGAAGGGGAATACACTGTACTGAGATAAAGCCCTGTCCTACTGGGATAACGGCCCCCACAGCTGTGCTGGTATAGGCAGATCAGCCCTGTCCTACTGGGATAACTAGACCAGTAGAAAATCACACGTCTAATTGACATCGTTCTTCCGTCCAATTGACATCGTTCTTCTGAGGGGAAATCTCTGGGTGGCTCTGATGTATATCAGGAGCCCAAAAACCCCCACAGCTGTAATCTTTGTTTCCCACTGGGATAAACAGGTGCTCACGTTCTGGGTCCGACCCCCTGGAATTCTATGATCCATCAGCACCAGCTGTCCTGGGGGAAATTTATAACAAATCGTCATTTATTTTTGGTGTCATTTTTGTACAGATATTTGCCTGATGATAGCAAAAGAAATAAATAAAAAGCCCCGACTAACAAGGTCAAAACTCTCTAACCAGCACTTAATTCTGCCCAGAAACCTCCCCCTAACCTTGTTAACCCTTCCAGGCACCCGGATCTAGGCTCTATTTATTGATTAGCTGGATGTGACGTGATGAGATGTAAAATAAAACACGGCGCTTGAGGCTCTGGTATAATAATAATAAGGTCACTTCACAGAGCTCTGGCAGGTAAAGGAACCACGTGAATGACGTCGACATGAGGGCTGGGTGGAAAGGATCCAGAGACCTCGCGAGGCAGCCAGCCGCCCGCACTGCCGCAGAACCAAGTAACCCCAGACCATCCCCGGCAGGCATTTCTCGAACCTGGTCTTAAAACCCTCCACCGACGGGGATCCCACAACCTGCCTGGAAGCAGAGTCCAGAGCTGAACGCCCCGGAGCATTAGGAAGTTTCTCCTGACACCTGACCTCAATCTCCCCTGCCCAGAACATGTTTAAAGACTGTTCTCAGGTCCGCCCTCAGCCTCCTCTTCTCTAGACTAAACAGGCCCAATTATTTTAATCTTTCGGCA
>NW_020664834.1:0-4019 GCF_002925995.2 Terrapene triunguis | reverse complement strand
CCAAAATTTAAATTCAACCAGCTTTCATTTCCATCTCCCGATATTTGGCTTTGTGTTCCCAGAGCTTTGTAAAAGAGCCGCAGCCTAACCCAGAACGCCGCCTCCATCGATTGACACTAAGTCGTGTGGACAATTCCCGTTCTTGGCTTCTATGTAAATAGGGAAGAATGTAAAAAATAATTGAAGCCAGGATTAGCGCAGTAACTTTTTAGTAGCATGTGTGCACGTGTGTACATGTGTTACAGGACACAATTGTGCCACTGGCTTAGCCAGCCCTGCTCCCAGGTAGAACTAGGCTAGCGAACATATCAGGAGAGCGCGATTAATTCCAAGACTATGTCGGTTTCGTTGTGTATCGTTGTTCCGTGAGGTGCCAACTGTTTAATGACTTTAACCCAGCAGACTTTGTATTCCCAAGGAAATAAAATGTATTTTACAAATCCACATGGTGTCTAGTGTTGTGTTCCCTTTCGGGGGGTCTTCCCAATGCCACAGCTTGGCGCTGGGGGCAGTGTGCTGCAGGGGGCAGGGTGAGAGCGCTGTCCCCTAGCAGTCAGGGCTGGCCCCGATGCCCCAGAGCAGCACTGGGGGCGCTGTGCTGCAGGAAACAGGTGGCTGTGCTCTCCCCTGGCAGGGCTGGCCCCGATGCCTCAGGACAGCCATAGGGGGCGCTGTGCTGCAGGGGGTGGGGTGGGGGCTCTCCCATGGCAGTAAGGGCTGGTCCCGATGCCCCAATGTGAATCAAACAGAGCAAGGGCTTGAATCTGGGTCACCCACAGCACCAGGGAGGGGGGTGCCTTGGTCCGGGTCTATCAGCACCTCTCTGGGGAGGAGATGTCAGAGAGCAGAGGCTGTTTAACCCACCCCACAAAGGCAAAGCGAGATCCGCTGGCTAGGGGATGAAGCCAAACAAATCCAGACTGGAAATAAGGGGCAGGTTCTCCCCGAGGAGAGGACTTGACCCTTGCAACAACTACCCCAGGGAGGGGGCAGATTCTCCAAACCTTTGAGTCCTTCCATGGCGATCGGGTGTCTCACTAAAAGCCCTGCTCTAGCTCGACCCCCAGATCTGGGCTGGAAATCTGCAAAGGGGGCAGAGTTAAGGACACACATGCAAAGGGGCGGAGTTAATGACGCTCTAGCTTCACTCTCCCCCACTCCAAATCTGGGCTGGGTGCAGGGACCTCTGTGGGAGGTTCTCCGGCCTGGGCTAGGCACGAGGGCAAACTGCCTGTGCAGAACAGTCCCTTGAGATGTGTGGATTGATTAACCAAACCTTTAGCCTTGCAAAACGCATGGCCCGGAGAGTACACGCTGCCCAATATTACCCACCCCAGGGCTCTCTTAGCATTGCAATCCCTCACTCGCCTTCAGAAGCCACAGCTCAGCATTTTAACCCTGAGCCTGGAGGAGATACTTTGGCCCCGATCCTGCCATCGGACCCCTGTTACCGCCCAGTGGCTGGACCTAATACAGGATCCAGGCCTCAGTCTAATATCACGGCTCAGTGTGGGCTTAATCCTTGCAGAACGGAGATGCTTGTGGGCCCCTTTCCAATTTCAGCAGGGCAGTTGGGTCAGGCTTCAGTAGCCTCTTTGCACCGGTGGGAATGACCGTGCCAGGGACGTATGGTCAGGGTGGGGCTGCCCCATCACAGCTGGGCAAATAACAGATTTTCTGGTGTGCCAGCAATGCCGAAAAATCGGAAACAAAATTCCTGTAAAGTTTGACCAATTTTCAATGGTTTTGATTTAAAAACAACACATGAAAGGAATTTTTGAAACAAAAAAAATAGTTTTGGACTGAACCAATTCGAGGCTTTGGCGGTTTTATCTTCTACTGAAACAATTTGGCAAAACCCACCTGAAATCGCGCGATGTTTTGGTGGCACCGACCCTGTGTTTCCTGATCAAAAAAAGTTTCATGTGAACACGTTCACTTGTTTCTACTCCCCACCTTCTGCTCCTGGAGCCGGGTCATTTCTGGGCCCTGCCTTCTCGAACACCAATGCAGAGCAACACATATGTAGCTATATGGATATATAGGTGCGGCCTCTACAGATTTGATAGATATACAGTGCACTCCAGTTATAAGAATCACTGTTATAAGAATCAATCGCGTATCAAAACCAGTGAGCAAAACCACTGGGACAAAATCATACCTATACTCCACTTGCAAGAAGCGACCGCTTATAAGAATCCAATAATCCGGAGCAGATGTGATTGTTATAAAAGGAGTGCACAGTATATATGGAGAGCGCTGTATATAAAGAGTGAGATTTTTACTGGTTTATAATTTCAACTAGGGCTGTCAAGTGATTAAAAAAATTCATCGCACTGTTAATAATAGAATACCATTTATTTAAATATTTTTAGATGTTTTCTACATTTTCAAATACATTGATTTCAGTTACAACACAGAATACAAAGTGTACAGTGCTCACTTTATATTTATATTTGATTACAAGTATTTGCACTGTAAAAAAACAAAAATAGTATTTTTCAAATCATCCAATACAAGTATAATAATGCAATCTCTTTATCATGAGAGTTGAATTTACAAATGTAGAATTATGTACATAAAAAAATGCATTCAAAAATAGAACAATGTAAAACTTTAGAGCCTACAAGTCCACTCAGTCCTACTTCTTGTTCAGCCAATCACTCAGACAAACAGGTTTGTTTACATTTGCAGGAGATAATGCTGCCCGCTTCTTGTTTACAATGTCACCTGAAAGTGAGAACAGGCGTTCGCATGGCACTGTTGTAGTCGGCATTGCAAGATATTTACGTGCCAGATGCGCTCAAGCCTCATATGTCCCTTCATGCTTCAACCACCATTCCAGGGGACATGCGTCCATGCTGATGACGGGCTCGGCTCGATAACAATCCAAAGCAGTGCAGACTGACGCATGTTCATTTTCATTATCTGAGTCAGATGCCACCAGCAGAAGGTTGATTTTCTTTTTTGGTGGTTCGGTTCTGTAGTTTCTGCATTGGAGTGTTGCTCTTTTAAAACTTCTGACAGCATGTTCCGCACCTCATCCCTCTCAGATTTTGGAAGGCACTTCAGATTCTTAAACCTTGGGTCGAGTGCTGTAGCTATCTTTAGAAATCTCACATTGGTACATTCTTTGTGTTTTGTCAAATCTGCAGTGAAAGTGTTCTTAAAATGAACAACATGTGCTGGGTCATCATCCGAGAATGCTATAACATGAAATATATGGCAGAATGCAGGTAAAACAGAGCAGGGGAGATACAATTCTCTCCCAAGGAGTTCAGTCACAAATTTAATTAACATATTATTTTTTTAACGAGAGTCATCAGCATGGAAGCATGTCCTCTGGAATGGTGGCTGAAGCATGAAGGAGCATACGAAAGTTTAGCATATCTGGCACGTAAATACTTTGCAATCCCGGCTACAAAAGTGCCATGCAAATGCCTGTTTTCACTTTCTGGTGACATTGTAAAGAAGATGCGGGCAGCATTATCTCCTGCAAATGTAAACAAACTTGTTTGTCTGAGCGACTGGCAGAACAAGAAGTAGGACTGAGTGGACTTGTAGGCTGTAAACTTTGACATTATTTTGTTTTTGAGTGCAGTTATGTAACCAAAAAAAAATAAAATCTACATTTGTAAGTTGCACTTTCACGACAAAGAGATTGCACTTCAGTAGTTGTATGAGGTGAACTGAAAAATACTGTTTCTTTTGTTTATCATTCTTACAGTGGAAATATTTGTAATAAAAAATAATGTACACTTTGATTTCAATTACAACACAGAATATAACACATATGAAAATGTAGAAAAACATCCAAAATATTTAATAAATTTCAATAGGCATTCTATTGTTTAACAGTGCGATTAAAACTGCGCTTAATCGTAATTAATATTTTTAAGCATGATTATTTTCAGTTAATCGTGTGAGTTAACTGCGATTAATCAACAGCCCTAAGTTCAACAGACAATATCGATATTTATTCTTCATCATGTTTCAGATTTTGATTGATTTTAAATTTT
>NW_020664833.1:5791-11111 GCF_002925995.2 Terrapene triunguis | reverse complement strand
CCATGTCTCTCCCCTGTCTGTGTCCCTTACATGGGAGATCCCCCATCATGTCACAGGATGTGGGAAGCAGAGGGGGGGTCTCTCAGTGGAGCAGGGTTTCCCATCCCCACACTGTGACCAGGGCACCCCTCTCCAGGCAGGGGTTATCCCAGGGTGGGTGGGAACCTCCTCTACCCCCTGACCAGGACATAGGAACAAGCCCTGGCTGTGGGCGGGGGTCTCTTGTGAGCAGGGGCCAGGGTGGAACAAATTCTTGGGGGGGGCCTCATCTCTCGTGGCTCCCCAAAGTGCCTTCCCATTGTCCCTCATCCCTGCTGCTTCTGGGAAGCTAGGATGAGCGGGGGCTGTGAAGTGGTGGGGCACTGAAGGGCTGGAGCTAGGCTGAGTGGGGCTGTGCATCCAGCCACAGAGAAGTTAACAAAGTCCAATACCCCCTGTGTGGAGACAAGGGTGAAAGTGACGTGTGCATAATCAGTGGTAATAAACCAATCAGAGAAGAGAACAATAACATGAAAATAGCTTGAACAAGAAAAGCCCTGTCAATGAAATGTTTGTGCATGTGCAGTGTATGACCTATATAAGGTACTTAATATTCATATCACACAAAGGTGATTGGAAAAGAACTAGTAAATATGCATTTTGGATGTGTATAATATGTCAGACATTGTAAGGGGTAATCAGAGCTTCATAGGAGAAATCCCCCGTGACCCGCCTATGCCCCGGGAGAAGGGAACTGGCCAGCACTTCTTTCTATATGCGACGGCTAGTAGCAAATATCCCAACGGCTGGTGATGGGGCACTAGATGGGGAGGGGTCTGAGTTAGAGAGAAATCTTTCCCAGGTGTCTGGCTGTTGGGTCTTGCTGAAATGCTGAGTGTCCAACTGACCAACTTATTTGGGATAAGGAAGGAATTTTCAACCAAGTCCAATTGCCAGAGACCCTAGGGTTTTGTTTGTTTGTTTGCTTTGCCTTCCTCTGCCATATGGGGCACGTATCATTTACAGATGTTAAACTAGAATAAATGGTGGATTCTCTGTAACTTGAAGTCTTTAAATCATTATTTGAGGACTTCAGTAATTCAGCCAGAGTTTATGAGTAAATTGTAGGAGTGAGTGGGGAGGTTCTGTGGCCTGCAGTATTCAGGAGGTCAGAGTAGATGGATCATGATGGTCCCTTCTGACCTTAAAGTCTATGAGTCATTTCTTACTTTGTAATTTGAATTGAAAGGCATGTTTTGGGTGCAAACAAAGGTTTGAATTAATCAACCTGAGTGTCTTGGAACCAAGTGTCTGGCATTCTCACCCAACAATTAAATAGAAGCATCATCATGTAAGTGTGAACCAATTGACCAGCACCATTCTCTTCCCACAGTCTCAGAGATTTATCCCAATTTCCATTCCTAGATCCATTTTAGGTACCTTTGAACTTCCTCAGAGTCTCCGATAGCACAATCGTTTGCTGGGAGAAACCACTGACTTGCTCTTCCAGTTCAGGAGAAATCTCCTCTGGCTGCTGGAACTTCCCCTTCTCACACCTAGAGAGAAACAATTTCATGTGATTATATTTCACTGTGTGACTCATTATAAGTTCTGGCTAGTGAGTCGCTGCTCTAATGGCCTGGAGTTAGAATTCCTCGACTTCTCCCAGCCTCAGAGCAGGTGCAACACAGCCCATGGCCATACAACCTTCCCTTCAAAGGACTCATTAATATTCTTCAGCTCTGGGGACAAAGGGGGAATTGAGTCTCCATGGCCAATTCACTCCTTGGCCTCCATGCTCTGAGGGAGAGGAGGTTCTAATGTGAAGTGCTGTAGAAATCTGACCACTAGAAACTAGACTGAGACACCAACTCCCCCCTCCCCAGCTCATTCCACACAGGTCTCCTAACAACCCTCAGGCTGGGAAAGACTCTTGACCACTGCTGCCCTGGGCTGAATGGTAACCCAGGGCCCCAGCAGTGACAGGCCCATATTCCATCCCCAGAATCCTGAGGCAGCCAGTCCCCCAGGGATGTGACATCTCTAGGAAACACTTGAGGTCAGTCTTTCCCATTGAATGGATAATTCCAGAGTCTTCTGTACCAAGGTCAGAACCTCCGGATTAAGTTTATCTGAGAGATTTGTATCCAAAATGTGACCTTCCCCACACATGTTGCTGAGGAGATGCAGTGCTAACACCATCACCATGCTCTTTCCCAGCATTACCAAGTATGTGTGGGAGTGAGAGAGCCACGTACCTACTCAAGGTGCTTCTGACATCCTAGAGGGGAGAGAGAGGAAAGAGAGATTAAAAAAAATTTCAGTACCATCTGACACACACTTGGGATTCCAGGAAAGGTATTTTGCAAATACAGGGGAAATGAACCCTGCCCTGGCCCCAAGGCCATGGTTTCACTGAGCTAATGGGGCTTTTCCATCTCTAATATCAATGTGTCTGTGACTCTGCAAAGAACAATCGTCATTCACATGTCAGCAATGCACACGCCGAGTTACACTGAGATTTCTGACTGCTGGACCCCTGTGCCCGTAGCTCAGGAGCTGTCCTGTCCCTGTGTGGGGATCTGGGATGTTTCCAGCTCAGTCTTACCTGCAGGAATTCACTCGCTGGCTTCTGACACTTCCCCTCCAGCTCACTGATCAGCTCACTGAGACGGGAAATCAGCTCGGAGAGTTTACTGACATTTTCATTCTGGATCTTCACAATTGCCTCATCCAGCTTTTCCAGCTGGGCCAGCAGGAGTCGCTCTTGTTCCTCCAGGAACTGCCGCAGTTGCTGAAATTCAGACACAATCTTCTGCCTCTCGGTTTCTGTCTGTTTCTATAAGAAATAAGGAAAGGGCTGGTCAGGAACATGGATGGAGCCTGATGACCTTTCATACAGTCTTACAAGACAGAGTTTCTTTACAATCTCTAACACATCTGTGTAGAGACCAGGACATGAGCCATCTGGCCTAGTGCTCAGAGCTGCAGTTGGAAGTCAGGAACTACAGCCAAAGTCAGAGCTGGAGTCAAAGTCAACATCTCACCAAGGGTTGGAGCTACAGTCGAGCTCAGGAGTCATGCCAAAGGCTGAGCCAGAATCAGTGTCTGGAATCACACGGGGGATCAGGACTGGAGTCAGAGTCAGGGAGCTACACGAAGGGTCAAGCCGGAGTCAGATAGCAGTACTACAGGTCAAACCTGAGTCAGGAACAACGCCAAGGCCAAGCAAGAGTCAGGGTCCAGTCCAGCAGCAGATCGGGAGTTCACTCAGTTGTTTGGACAATTTCCTGTGACTCCTTCTGGTGTAATTAATGCATCCGAACGTCTGCTCCAATCAGGATCTTCGTAGGCAGATCCTCTGGTGGGCCAGAGTTCCATTAGCCCCTCCCCTGCTGGCTCTGGAGAGCACTTGGGTTGTAATGACAGTCTCTGTGGACTGAGGTTCAAAACCCACCATTCTTCACATCCTGACACTTGACTATACATTGTCATCACAAGGGAGAGGATTTTCTTACAGCTTCCCCATTTGGCCCCTATCTCTCTGAAAGGGCTGTCTCCCTGTCTACTGGGATATAATCAGTGCAATGTGGGAGAAATTTTGTGAAAGCCACCAGGGGTAGTAATTAATTCATTAATTAAAATGCATCTTAGATCCTGCAGAAGATGCTGTTGTCCTTGTCCAGGGAGAGAACATTTGTGATATGCACACACACACACACACACACAGTATCCCATGATCATGGAGAAACACACACAAGACCACAGAGAAATCTACCAATAAATATCCCTCCTACCTCTATGTCCCAGCAGGAGAGAAACAATAGGCACCTACCAGATACTCCTGGCTTCTCTTCTCTCCAGTCACTTTAAATCCCAGCAGCTTTTCTCTGTCTTCCTTCAGAGTCTTCAAATGGGCTTGTATTTTTTCCTGACAAACAGAAATGATTTGGTGGGTTTATTTTGAGGGTTGTAGGGGGTGGATAAAGTGTTTTTCCACCCAAAATTCAAGATAACAGTCAGTCTTCCTAGATAGACTAGGTGGGTAAGGGAATATCTTCTGCTGGCCCAGCTCCTGTTGGTAAGAGAGTTACACACAACTCAGCTCTGGGGAACGTACTTTTTCCCAGGCCTGAAGAAGAGCTCTGGGTAAGCTCGAAAGCTTGTCGTGCACCCACAGAAGCCGGCCATGAGCAGATATTACTTCACCTCCCTTGTCTCTCTCATATCCCGGGACCAACACAGTTACAACAATACTGTGTACAACAGTGGGTCTTTCTAGAGGTAGGGCATCAGAGACACCAAGGAAATGAAACCTTGTTAATGGAAATTGGGCGGGTTTTGTATTCAGATGGTTTGAAGTTATTATGTCCACTCTCTCCATTGAGTCGAACCAGTGGAAAACTGGTGTCCCATGGTGGTGAATCTATAAAGCTGTTTTTGAGAAGACTTAACAAACAGTGATACCAATCCCAGAAGACACTGGGGGCAGCCATATTGGCCGGGATGCTCAAAAGAGTCCAACTCCATTGACTTTCAGCCCTGTACCCCTGGGGATTGGACAGGTTGGACAGCACTGATCTAGGGACTAGGGCAAACCCCATTCGATGTGTTGATTTGTGTTAGGAACAGTTGGGGTTTGCCCTAGTGCTGTCCTAGCCCCTTTCTGTGGCAATGGCCTCTGGGTAGCTACCCCACCGTCCCCAGCAAAGGTCCCAGAAGCATTGGATTCTGGGAGATTTCAAAAGGCTTCCTGGTGGGACTAATGGAACCACTTTGGCTGGTCCTTGCCCATGATCACACGAGAACAGGTCAGACTGACACAGGTCCGTGCTGCCCAGGGGTTAGTTTTGCTGAAGATAAGTCTAATCCCAGTGGCATGTGGCATGGAGCTACGCTGTCTGGAGCCCTTGTGGGTGTGGACTCAAGGTTCTCGGGGCCCCACACAGTGATCTCCTCTAGTGCAGGCTGGCAGCATCTGAGATTAACCCCTCATGGAGCAGCACAGGAATTCACAATCCCCGTGGGAAACCTCCTCTCCCTGCTGGGCCTAGGACCTGTATCAAGGAGTCTTTTCCTCCTACTGTCTGCACTTCATCACTGCTCAGTGCTGCTGAAAGGGGCAGAGTAGCTAGTGGTTGGGCCACTGAACTGGGCCTTGGAAAACCAGGTTTTTATATCCAGCTCTGCCACTGATCTGCTGAGTCACCTTGGACAAGTCACAAGTCACTTCCCCTCACTGTGCCTCAGTTTCCCCTCCCACCCTTTGTCCGGTTGGTCTGTAAATGGCTTGGGGCAGGGATTGGCCCTCACTACATTTTGTGCAAGGCCCCTCACAATT
>NW_020664833.1:0-5781 GCF_002925995.2 Terrapene triunguis | reverse complement strand
GCTTCCTGTATGGGAATGACCCTGTGAGCTCGGTGACCCCGGGACTCTCTGCAGATCACACAGATGGGAGTTTGATCCTCTTCACAGAACAGCTTCAGAGCCTCCTGGTGTTCCCCACACACCCCGTCTCCTCCTGCTCCCTTTGCTGCCTGTAAACTCAGCCGTTTGGCTATTTCTACGACATTTGCCAGCTGCCTGTTGAGCCTGAGGTTTCTCTGTTGCACAGTTTCTCTGCACTGAGGGCAGGAGGTGGCTGTATCGAATCCCTCCCAGCACTGGCTGATGCAGGCTCGGCAGAAATTGTGCCCACACTCCAGACTGACAGGTTCTGTGAAATACTCCAGACAGACGGGACATGTAGCTTCCTCCTGGAGATTTTCCATGGGGTTCTCTGCAGCCATGACACCCTCTGGGCAGTGGAACGGGGTAAGTTTCCATTTCCTGAATTCACACTATACCCTGCCTGCAACAGCAAGGGGGTGTTTCCTTGCCTGAAAAATGACTCATGCTGTTTGCTGAGCAGGAAGGACCCAGCCAATTTCACCCCTGGAGGCTTTAGTGAAAAAATGTACAGTCACACCTGTGACAGGTAACTTTCAGTGAAATTAGCCTGTAATTAAAACCCCAAAGGGCTCCTGGCCTCCAGTCAGCCCCTGTGCTGGTGGGGAGGGTCACTGAGGCATCCCCCTGTGAGGATGAGCCTGGAGGAGCAGGAGCTGTGTGTCAGAAGTGATAGTCAGACTGGGCAGAATTTTTTTGTATAGTATATAATTTTGACAGATAATGTTTATTTTATGCTATTTTTATATTTATTGATTTAAACTTTCACTGCTACACAGCAATCTGGGTTTTAAGCATTTCATTCCAATTAAAATTTTCATGGTTGTGGAAAATTATGGGGTGGGGTCAGACAATATTTTGGTCAGACCAGAACTATTTAATGATACTAGACACTGAGATTCAAAAAGTTGAAGCTTTAGAACTGTTAAAATTGTCTGTGAGCAGGTAAATCTCCTCCCTCCCCCAGCAGCCCCCCCAGGACAGTAACCCAGTGCCTCCCCACCACACCACACTGACGGAGGCTGAAAGTCCATCTGATGGTGGCTCAGGGGCACACACCCTAATGCAGGGATTCGCAACTGGCTCCACTCTCCCAGTGGGGCAAGCTGCTGGCCCCTCCCCCGCCTTCCCGGGACAGCCCCCCGCCCCCGCCCCGTGGGTCTCGCCTGCCACCCCCAACCCGGAGTGTCCCTGCCTGAAAGAATGTGGGCGGGGCCTCTGGTCCCTTGCCTGCTTTTGCTGCACATTCCTGCTCAACAGCTGTCTGCTGCCCCAGGGTCCTAGTGCCCCTCATCGCTAAATGGCAGGGCAGGCTGCCCTTACCCTGCCCTTCTGCCCTAGCCCTGAGCCTCTCCAACGCCCCAAACCCCTCAGCCCCAGCCCTTATCCCCCCGCACCCTAACCCTCTGCCCCAGCCCTGAGCCTAGGGTTACCATACGTCCAGATTTTCCCGGACATGTCCGGCTTTGTGGTCCTCAAATCCCCGTCAGGGAGGAATTTCCAAAAAGCCGAACATGTCTGGGAAAATACTCCCAGCTTTGCTGGCATCCCTGCCCCAGTCCCGGGCTTATCTTAGAGCGGCTCCGGCAGGCTGCGAGCTGCAGTCGGATTCCCCTGCAGCGGCGGGGGCTGCTGCTGCTGCTGGGAGACACCTCAGCTCTGTGCAGCTGAAGAGCCGAGCGTCTTTTCCCCAGCGCAGCAGCAGCCGGAGCCCGGGAGGCAGGAAGCGCCCGGCCAGGGCCGCAGGGGCTGGAGGTATGGGGGCTGCGCGGCAAACCGTGAAGCCGGTAGCGCTCGGTAGTAAGCAATCCCCTTTCTGTCAGTTCTTTCTCTGCTTCCACAACCCCCCCTTTTGTACTACTAGTACAACAAACATTTTCAAATCTCTATTTGCATTAAGTCTTGGAATTCAGATTCTACTTCAGATGCTTCAACCTTAGTGGTTTTGATTGGATGTAATGACAATGCATGATGAGCATGGACATGAAAGGTATTACTATTATTACGTCCTTTACAACAACAATAACATAATCCTAAACTAACTAATAACAACACAAGCAATAACATTCCCATAGCAATAATATGATGGGGTTGTTGTACAATTTTAGTCATAAAGCACAATACATCATACTTAGTACATAAAGTAGACACTCTATAAGCATACTTTTCAACTTTTCAACTCGATATATATTTTGAAGCATGTGAATTTGCCCTTGTATTTCAGAGATTCTCTGAACCTCTAGTAACAGTGAAAGCAAATTCTGAAATCGATCAGGTACTAAACTAGTCCAATTAAAGGGTATCTGGAACCTAAGGGCTAGTTGGAAAATTCTATCTGCAGGCCAGTAAATAATATGATTGCCTGCAGTGGTAATGAGATTAAAATGTATGTCTTGCAATGTGGTGGCTTTAACATACACACAGCTGTCATTAGCTTGAAAAAGTAAGTGTCCTGTCAGGGTAGTTCCTTGTCCCCTACCCTCCCAGCAAATGTAGTCATGAAGAGTAACAACTTCTCCTGGCTTCAGTTTACGGATACACTGAAGCTGTGGGGGTTGTAACGGCCAAAATGTCCATTGACTCCCTAATCCCATTCAAATGTCAGGTATAATCCCAGGAGCACTGACTAAAAATCGATTGGGCATACCAGGAGGTCTAATTTCCCAGATGTCTCAGTGAATTACCCAATCCCACATGCATTCTCCCCATGGACCTGGCAGGATTCGGTATGTGGGAGCCCACACACCCCCAAACCGGTCCATATGCTTGGAAGGAGCACTGAGAACGTCTGCACTTCCACCCAGAATGTCTCCATGGCCACAGATCAGATGGTACTCCTGATGTGTCTGTAAGGGCAGTGGGCCAAGCTTGATGCTCTAGATTATTCGAATGGCCATTAGCTGGTCATTCAGGAAATCCTGAATTTCTGAATGTGCTAGATCCCACTGCAATGCCTTCCCAGCCTCAGTGATATTCAATACCATCTCTGTCAGCAACTTCTGGGTCATAGAACTAAGAGGGGAAATAACATGTAACTCACCAACTCCAGCCTGTACCTGGGTTAGCTGTGCCCCAATTTCTCATCATGTTTTTGGTTCTTAAAAATATTCCAAACTGCTGCTGCACTATTGGCCCCATCCCAAAGGGATCCGGTGAAGTCTCTCTTCTTTCTAGAGGAAATAACCCAAGCCCTCTGTTGTGCTAATCTAATGGCAGCCCCCTTTGAACAATTTGGGTATGTAGAGGTGATCTGGAAACTGGATAAGGGCAATGAAAATTTAACAGTCCCTAGTATAGTGTTAATCACAGTCCATTGATATCCTATTACATCTCTCTTTGGTGTAGTACTATACCACATCTGTTGATTGAACACCTTTATGTACTTCCGGGAGGCATTGATATTAATGGCATAATAAGGGGTGTATTGCAATAAGGTACAGGTCACATTATTAGTCACTGGAATAATTTCTATGCAGGTAAAATTTCCAGTGGCAAAACAAACTCTGGGTATTCGTTTAATTGTTCACTAATTGGGTGACCAAATACAATAAGGGCCTCTCTCATTTAACACAGTGCAAATTCCAGGAACATTCGCTATAGAACTCATCAATTGCAATTACAGATTCTTGGGGTTCACTGGTAGTGATATCATATACTTTTATCTCCACTGATCCATTTGTTTTCCATTCAACTGTTCGCTTATATGGGATATCCTGAACCTTAAAAATAATTTCTTTTCAAACAATATTTAAATAAATCACTAAAGTGTGAAGGCCTTGGCCATTGGTTTTATCAAATATATGGCATTGTCTGTATTTGGATGTGTTACAGGGGTAATAGTGTAATGGAGGAGATGGCAGGGGCAATGGCAACAAGGTGCCTTTGGTACTTATCATTTAAAATCCAATTAGGGAGGGCAATACATGCTGAAGGACTTATCCAAAACACAGGGCACAGCCTGTAGAATAAACCCCAAAATCCAATCAATACCACGTTCCCAAGCATGGGTCCCACAAGTTTCTTCCTGCTAGTATATAATTCTTTGTTTCTTCACCAGGGTCAGTTCTTAATGTCTTTTGTAGTCAGGAATCCCTGGACTTTGTGGTTTCAATGAAGCAAGTGTTCCTTCTTCTCTTTTCCTGAAACAGTGTGGTTTAGCATCATACAGGGGAGAGGTTACTAGCACATCACCCTGTAATGGTTTTGCTTCTTCTAGAAAAATCCAAAGGCACAGTAGGTCTGTCAGTGGACAAGGGAGAGGTTACTAGCACTTCACCTTGTCTTTTTTTTCTTTTTCCTGCTGTCCAGAAGGCACAGCAGAGCTAGAAGAAGAAATAGGCTGATCATCAGTCGGAGAGTCCTCCCGAGGTGGAGGGGTCTTTTTACAGTGAGAAGCATGGGTCCAGGTAGGCAGTCCTTGGCACTTCACAGTGGTGTTGGTGGTTAACAGGACTTGGAAAGGGCCTTTCCAGTGTGGAGCCAAAGCAGTCTTTCGTTGATGGACTTTACATAGACTCAGTCTCCTTGTTTCAATGAACAGCAGGGCTGCTAGGGTCTTTGGGTAGCACTTCTTTTATCTGTGAGAAAAGAAACCTAACACATTTAATTAATGCCTGGCAGTGTTTTGCAGATCTCATAGTTGCTTGGGCACATTCAGGCCCCCCTTTTCTTGGCTGTCAGCCAAGTCTTAGCTGTGGGCAGTGTCCTTGGATGGGGCCAGCGTCTTATCTTTGGACTGAGCTTGCTAGCTATTTTTTCCAGTTAACTCGTTCTGTTCTTTTTCCTTTTTCCCTTCTTGGCTTCTTTTAACCTACAAAGGAAACTTCCAATCTTCACTCATACACCTTTTCCCAACAATGAACACATACACATTGCCATTATACAGTACATTAGTCTTATTATTCAATGTATGCCATGTACACCCTTCCAGTAAAATAACTTTATTACAGAGCTTTGGAGCAACAAACCAGGACAAGCACACCCACTTTTGAGGAGTCCACTCGGTACAACCTCTGGTGTCCAATAGCTTTCCTCCCTCCCCAGCCCTCTGGCTAGAAATCTGAGGTAGCCAGAAGGATCCCATGGGCAATATGGGGAGTGGGTTAACCTTCCATGTCCTTGCTTCCAAAGACTGTTGGTATGCAAATTTTAACAACAATTTTTCAATTAAAAAAAATCTGGCCAATGAAGTTTCTTTTTCTTACTTAAGCAAATGTATTAGACTTTAGTATATCACATTTTCCTGATTTATCCAAACACTTTGTATTCCAAGTTGAATAAAACAAGTATCTGCTTTTTGATTTAACCCTTCTATTTAATTTTGAACTAGACTGTCCTATGAAAATATTAAACCCAACAATTCTGGCCACAAGACAAACACCACAAGACAGGACAAAGAACACAAAAATAATTCCTATTGTACCAGTAAATGCATGGTACGTTGAATGCTGTTCAGCTGGCATCCGTTTTCTCTGATGATCTGAAAGACAAAAGAACAGAGGTCTACCCCTTCTGGGTAGTCAGTCATTGCTTAAAATATTTCCTTTATATACACATACTCTTGTTGATTTTAGACAAAACAGAGGAATTACCCCATATTTCCTTGTATTTGTTTCATAGGCAGCCCAGGTTTCAGTGGCTTCTACCTTATCAGTTAGAAAATTGCATTAATACAGATGCTTTCTGGCTTGCTTCCAGATCCAAAGCTATCCACAGCTTAAA
>NW_020664832.1:80900-89060 GCF_002925995.2 Terrapene triunguis | reverse complement strand
CCCCTCCTAGTACTGGGAATAAAACCTAAGAATCCTGACTCCAGGCCCCTGCTCTAGCCACTACACCATACGCTCCACTCCTAGCTCTGCTCCAACTACTAGACATCACTGCCTGACAACTCTACCACTGACTAAAACGCCCAGAAAGGTTGCCCCCCACCCTGAACCTTAAAAAAGGAAAGGGTTGTGGGGAAGTCAGGACTACTGGGATCTATCCCCAGTTCTGAAAGGAGAGTATGATTTTGTAATGTGGGATGGGGGGAGGGCAGAGATCAGGACTCCACACAAACCTCCAGTGCAAGCATTCACCTCTGTACCTCAGTTTACCCGTTGGTACAATGGGGGGAAAAAATCACACACACACCGGCACTGTGATGGTTAATTCATCTGTCTCAGAGCCTTGGATGAAAGATGCAATAGGAGCAGAGATCATTGGTATTAGAGGGTCTGAGAGCTGTGGGAAATAGGTCTCTGATTTGTACCCGACCTCAACGGTGAGGGGCAAGAACACTGGAGTGGAACAAACACTAAGAGAGGTGGAGAGGGAGGACGACGACCGAGAGTCTCTGCAGCCGTTTGTCTCTCTGAACAATAGCTCAGGCTGCGCTGTCACCACTCGGCCGTTCCAGGCACACATGGGACCCACCAGCCCAGGCAGACATTTCTAGAAGCAGCCACCTGGGAAGGACAGAGCCACCACGCTGAGAAGGGAAGTCACTTGCTGCCTCTTTTCTATCCCTGACTCTGACCTCGATGGGCGCTATGGGTGTTCGGCCTCTTGGGAAGCCAGCCGCTGTGAGTGCCCGGAAAGCCAGCCAACCCCACGCTAGCGGCCACGTCTGAAAAATCCAGCCCCTGGTGCCTCAGTTTCCCTCTCCTCAACGTAAAGAAGAGTGGCTAGTGCTGAAATTGGCTTGGTGAAGCGCAGCTGAGACTCGGGGGCAGCAGATGAGCAGCTGCAGGTTTGGCTGGCAGACAAGCCCAACTGGACAGATCAGCATCACCGGATTACAGTAGAGCCCAACTTGGAGAAACGAATTCCCCAGGTTCCAACTGATCAGATTCAATGTAGAATACAACAGCCCGAGGCGGTCGGAGCTGGGGAGATGCGTATTGGGGAGGCAGAGAAGCAACCGCAATGGGTGAGGAGTGCCGACATCTGGGCTCACCTTCCGTGGAGCGGCTAGAACAGGAAACTGGGAGCCAGGACACCTGGGGTCCTGTTTCCCACTCTTGAGGAAATGTCACGCAGTGGCTCAAACAGGTGACTAGGAGTCAACCTGGTTGCTAGGTTCCCTGATCTCAGACATCAACAGGCGGCTGTTCACTTGAATAGAGCTACCTGCCTCATCCTGTTCAGCGACGCGAGGGAGGTGTGAGACAGGTAGGAGGCGGCAAGACATTCAACCCACTTGGCCTCCTCAGTCTGGCAACACCCTGGCGGGGGCCGGGCGGGTTTCCTCTTGCCCATTAGGTGTCAGGATGCGGGCGACGCCGAGCGTGCTGGTACATTTCCACAGCTCACGCCTGTGTCATCATCCTGCCCCCGGGAAGCCGTTCCGGGGCGCAGTCATCTGGACGAAGCATGGCTCATGCACAGAGCAACATAAGGGGCACGCGTGTCTTGCCTCCTTCCTGCATCCAGCTGTGGGCTGAATGAGAGCCTATCTATTCAGCCCAGCTAGGGGAAAACAGCGTAGTCTAGGGCTCTGGACTGGGGATCAGGACACCTGGGTTCTACTCCCACTGGGTAACTCTGGGCCCCTGGTTGTCCTTCCACCCTTAGTTTTTTAGATTGTTCTTTGGGGCAGGGGCTCTCTCTCACCAGGTGCACGTACAGCACCTAACGCAATGGGCCCAGATCTCAGCTGGGGCCTCTTGCTGCTGCTGTAATATAAACCATCAACAGAAGCAAATTATTCAGCTGGTTGTCCCCATAGCAAGCAGCCTCCCACGGTCAAGACTGCGGCTCCAACGCGACTTATCCAATGTGCCGCTGACTCCCTGCATGACAAGAGTCACATCCAGGTCATCAGGGCCACGGATCTGATGGTCCTTTCAATAGCTTCAGGTTTTCACAGGGCGGGGTGGAGGGGGCAACTCACATTTCTGTTTTGACAAATAATTTTTTTTTTTTTTTAATCTGTTGAAAGAAGAAGTTGGATGGAAACTTTGACCCGCTCTAGTCCTGATTTTCGGAAGGGCACCTGTCAAACACCTTCTGAAATCAGGCCGGATCTGCCATTGAAAGTTGCACTCCTAGCTAGAGTGGTTACGGGGGTGATTTGTTTTTTTAAACCAACACAGGTATCCCGGTACAAGCCCTAGTGTTGACATAAACCAGCACAGTTTAAGCGGTGCAGCCTGTGTATAGACCAGGACTGAGGGGTCTCAAACTAGTCCGCCCTCCCAAAAAAGTCACTAGTCCCCTTTGGAAAAATCTTAGCCCTGTTTCACTTTTTAACCCATCCGTTATCACAGCCAAGCTCCCCTCTCCCCTATGCCCCTCCAATAGCAACCCAGCATGGAGCAGGGGGAAAATCCACTGCCTCAAAACTTTAACCTCCAGCTTCTAAGGAGTTAACAGGAAGAGACAAAGAGGGCCGAAAAAGCTGGAAACAAATGAACCTCCATCGCTGGCTCCCTACTTTAGCAAATCCCAAAGGAGGAGGCGGGCGCAGCTCCGTAGAGCGCTCCTTCCTCCAAAGAGGCAGCAGATCCCTCAGCCTTTATCTGCAACAAGAACCGGCCCCAGCAGTTTCAAAGGGGGCTATTGTTCCAGTTGTAGGGACAGGTGGTCTCTCTGCACAACTTGACTGGCCCGCAAGCCAACGGGAGCATAATGAGAACAGACGGGATGCGAGACGCTGCTGACAGATCTCAATGATCCTCGCCATTTCAGGATGGTTTATTCATGGATTTTAAGGCCAGAAGGGCATGACTGGTATAGCAGAGCCTCAGCTCTGCTGGGAAGATTGAGAGTTGCTTAATGGTCAGCAGATAGTTTTTTAAAGTGCCTTGAAATCCACACGCCACCTCGGTTTGTCTTGCAAATTGCTGTACCTCATGGGGATCCGGTGTAGGTTAGTGGGCCAAATTTTGGGCGTCTCAAACAAGGGGCTCTGAGATAAAGCCCCCCTAAAAGTCACATGACATCGGCTTGCCTGACCAGTGCATTGCACGAGCCAGAGAACCCACCCCAGTGATTCCTGCAGGCAGGTGGGTTTTTAAGATCCTATCTCTAGCAATGGGACCAAACTGCAATTTATAAATTACAGCTGAAGCGGATTAACATCAAAGGCAGTGCTGCTGATTCCCAAGACTTTATTGGGAGTCTTGCAATTGACAGTAACTTTTTTTTCTTAAAGCCCCAGCTCCTGGAGTCAGGTGATGATGCAAGAATCTCAGCGTTTGTTTAAAAAAGGGAAAAGTTTCTAGACTGCAAAGAAAACTTGAAAACAATCCCCCAAACCTGAAGGCAAATCAAAAGACACCCCCCCCCTTTTAAAAAATAACCTTATGATTTTTAAACCAAGTCTCACAACTTTGGGGGGCTTGAAATGTTTTGGGTCAGTAATACGGTGCATGCTTCCAGTGCCTAGCACACGAGGGCTCCGGTCTCAGTTGGCCACTGAAATAATACAAATGAATAACAAGCCCCCCCAATTTAGATTATTTCACCCCCTCTCGAGAGGATATTTTGCTCCTTATCACCTTCCCCAGACATGCCTGTAACACAACAGCACAGCCGCTCTCCAGTTCCACTCCCCGCAGGACGGGAACAAAGCAATCTTTCAAATGCCCAGTTCCTTCCTCCCCTTAACTTTGCAACAAAAGATGCCCTCAAACCCAAACACGCAGGGAGAGGCCGGCAGAGTTTCAGGGGCGGGAGAGCCAGCCAAGGCAGAGTTTGACCAGGAGCACAACTGGCTCCTTTCAGGCAGGAGATGAAAGCAGAGGCACTACCCTCAGAATCACAGGTTCCCCATTCAGCCCCCATGACTTCACCTTTCCAGCAAGACCCCAGCTCACAACAGCCCCTTTATGCCAGATGCACGACGGTGCCGGTAGACGCAAGAGGCCCGGTATGGAGTAAACAAGGCTGAGCCAGCATCGCCCACCCCCCCACCTTTAACATTCACGAGTCGGGGCCCTCCCCTCGCCACAAAATCATGAGATTGGATTTGAAAACCAGGAGATTTTAAAAACAGTAATAAGGCAGGGATGCTTTTAGTTGCCCTCTAGAGTTTGAGAATTGGAAGTGAGGGGGTGAGAAGGGTGTCAAGTGTTCAAGCTTTCCTCTGCAACCATGAGAGACAGAAACTCATGGGGGAGGGGGGATTTTAAATGAAAGCAGAGGTTCAGGCATATTTCACAGGATTCCAGGATCTGGAGATTTAAGGAAACATACCAAATACCAAGTGACATGGGATAAAAAAATCGGGGGAGTTGCTAATACTGGTCCACCTCCCACACTCCATCCACTTCTGAGTCAAAGCGGTTTCTAGCCCTCGCTGTCTATTATGCCCAGTTTCTCCCACGGTGACTCCACACCATCCCCAGCCCTCTCCGGCTTGGTCTTGGGTTTCAGACGCCAGTTTAATCACTCTCGCTCACACACGCACACCAAAGTCCCAGCAGGGAGTCCCGAGAGATAGGCACTAGGGGGTTGCCCCAACCAGCTGCCCCCCCCCGAGCTGGAATCTCCAGTGTCAAGGAAGCCTCCATCTTAAGCAGAGATGGGCCCAGAGCTGCAGAGAGGGACTTTCCCACGGGGTCCAGCTCCACAAAGTGTTGGTTCCACCCATGCGGAAGATGCAGTTAGCAGCGGTTCACAGACCCCTCCCCCGAATGGCTCCCCCATGGCCCTCTCAGGAGATGCCCGGTGTGGTGTTCCTCATCCCCCTCTCTGCCTGTCCTTGGCAGGCCCCGCTCAGCCAAAAACCTAGGGCTCTGGCTAGCAGAAGAGAGGGGGTGGGCGCGCTTGGCAGGGCGGATTGAGGGGAGTTGGCAGAGATGCATGGGGAGATCCCAGGCCTGGGCCTCCACCACCCCTTGCAAGCTAGCTCCCCGTGGCTTTGAGTGGGGGCGACTATTTTAAAGACCGTGACAGCTGGTGGCAGCAGCCTGCAAGCAGGGAGTGGGAGCCGGGAGGGGAAGGTGGCAACTCTCCAAGCGCCTGGGATCGGTCCTACCCACTGCAGCTCTGCCCCCAACCAGGCCTCCTGGGAGAGGAGATGCATTCAGACCCCCATCGCACCACAGCTGCCGCCCGGCCCAGCTGGGGTGTGGCAAGCAGGGTGCTGATGAAATCATCCGACATGCAAACCACCACTTCCCCCCACATCCCAATACGCAGCCGCTCATGGCCAGCCCGCCCCTACCAGACCCTGAGAAAGCCCCGCCTCAGCATTTTCTTCCCAACATGCACCGAGGGCTGCTAAATTCGAACATCCCATCAGGAGCCGGCGCGCAACAAAAATCCAACTCTGCACATCTAAGAACTCTGACCGCCAGGTGGGATTGAACCTGGGAACTTCAGCGCTAAAAGGAACCCAGTGAATGCTCTCCTAGCAATGCCATTTGAGGGTAGCAGTTGTAGGTTCTTAGCCCCCCATGCAGGCCAGCCACCAGAGGGGGACACAGAGCAACACCAGTTGATAGTTAAGCCTGAATCCCGGTGACACATTCTACAGATAGAGAAACTGAGGCACAAAGGCGGCTGGACAGCCAAGAGGACACGGTGAGGCAGTGGCTGAACTGAGAATCGAACCCAGTCGCCCTGACTCCCTCTCCTCCATTCTAACCACGCTGGAACCAGGAAGAGAACCCAGGTGTCTCTGGCACCCAGTCCCCTGTTCTCACTACTAAGATCTATTCCTGGCTCTGGGAGGGGAATGTAACCCAGGAGTCCAGATACTGATGTCTTAACCACAGCTCCACCCTCCTTCAGCGTCAGCACAGCACCCACCGGGGCCTGCCAATCAACGCTGCTGGCAGAGCAGTCAGCTACTCGTGCCAAGCGCAGGCACCAATCTGCCCCTCCGAGAGACACAAGCCTCCTGCCAGTCTGCCGGGTGCAGCGTTTCCCCCCCTGCCTGTTCTCATGGCACCAGCTGGGGCCTCACAGCTTCCCATCAGCCAGCAGCCAACAAAAACACGGCTGCTCTGCGTTTCGAGATACCAAGGTCTCATTTCATCAGGCCAGCTATTGCACCATGAGCTGGCATGGGAAGGAACGCGCCGCCCCCAACTGAGCTACAGTTCCCTTCTCAGCCTCCTTAGCTCAGCTGGGGATGAGCAGGGAGACCTCCTCCCAGTGGCATTTCTCAGGTAGACACCCCCTCCAGCCCCCTCCTCCCCACTCCCGGATGATCTGCCACTATACTAAGCTTCAAGAGCAGAGATGTACCCGGAACCCAAACCTTGGTTCCGAGCATCCTCATGAGATGGGCTTGCTGACTCTGTGCCGCCTTGGGAGAGGCGCTTCAGCTCTGTGCCTCAGTTTCCCCCACCTGCAAAAGGAGGGAGGAATCATCCTTCCTTTCAACTACCCTTTGTCTATTTCGTGTCTCACTAGGTGTACTTCCAGCACCAATCAGGATGGGGGCCTGATCTGGAGCCTGTGGATGCTACTGTAATAATAAATCAAAGGTCCCTTGACACTTCCAGCTGAAGGAACTGGTATATTACACCACACTGAGGCCTCTATCTGCCAGATCGGTGTAAAGGGACCCTGGTATAAAGGCGGATCAGGCCCAAAAGCATGAGGAAGCCTGGAATCTGGATCAAGCCCTGAACCCATCTCTAGTTTGGAGACACCCAAGAAGGATAAAGCTTATTATGAAATCACATGTGCCGGCTCTTTTCCTGTCTCCAGGCCCCAGTGTTTGCAATGATCCCCTATTTTACTGGTGGAGAGAGGACTCCCAGATTGCTTGGATTTCATCCTGTGCGGCCCCCAAGGCCTGCTGGCAAAGGGGGCCTTGGAAGGCTGGACAATAGCAGCATTTTAAGCTCAGCGCTATTTTAACCACCATGCTGGGAGCATCACATGGCTACGGAAACCACTTCATGGTGCCTGGCCGGAGCTGATAAATAGCCCCACGTGGCTATTTATACCCTGGGGTATAAAAACAGGCGGGAGGGGGGGAAGCAACAAGAAAGCAGCAGTGGGTGGAAAAGATCCATCACCCCGTTACACTGCTTCACCAGGGTTCTACCCTATACAATGGGGCTCGTGCAGGATCCAGGGTTCAACCTCTGGATTTCTCTTGACAAAAAGAACTGGTAGCACATTGTAGCCTGGGGGTGGGGGAATTCAAACACACGAACTCACCCCTTGCCATGAATATGGTGTTGTCAAATGGTCCTCCCTCCCTGCCCCCCAACTCGGTACCAGCACCCAGGCCCGAAGTTCACAGATCCAAACGGGAACCCCCCCCCCAGAATCCAGATCCCGGCTGAGGGATCTGGCACCCCCTCCACACACACTTGGTAAGTTTTCTTTTTTTAAAACCGCTCCGTCTTTGGGGTTGCCCAGCCCAGCCCCTTTGCAGGCACCGTCTCCCCAGCCTAAGTGGTTTTGCAGATGCCTGCTTAATAGGAACCAGCTACAGGGGCCCTTCAGATACAGATTACTCCCCCCCCCCCCCCCCCCCCACACACGCACACACGAGGGAAGGGGGAGCTCAGACCAGACAGAGGCTGAGCCACAAAGAGCAGAGACAGACAGAGTCTCTCTCCAGACACCAGTAAAGTTCTCTCCTTGCCCAAGACTTGGGATTTCCCCCCCCCGCTCCCCTAATGGCCGAGAGCCCCCAGCGAGCTGCTAGTCAGACCAGCATGGGGGGGGGGGGGAGGTTTCTCTCCATCACCCCCACCCCTCCAGAGCTGAAGGCAGGAGTCAGATGGCATCTGTGTGCCCGCGTGAAGTGGGTCTTTGGGCGATTCTGGAGAGATGGATCCGAAACCGGGGGAAATAGACCATTTCTCCTCACCCCACCCCCACCCCGAGCTTCGGGTGGAAGGCTTAAAATAAAGGATTCAACTTTCAGATCGGGCGCAGGAAGACTTAAAAGGGGAACAGCTGCCCCCTCTCCTCCCAGATCCTCCCCCCACCCTGCGCCCCACACAGCTGCCCCCTCTCCTCCCAGATCC
>NW_020664832.1:27921-80890 GCF_002925995.2 Terrapene triunguis | reverse complement strand
CCCCCCCACACCTTGGCCCCTCCCAGAAACCCCAAATATTGCAGAGGGGGGAGGGCACCGACCTTCCACGCGATGTCCTTTGTCCGGTCAATCCTGGTCCTGGCCAGCGATTCGATCCGAGACATAGTCCGGCGCCCCAGGCTCGGGAAAGCCGGATTGGCCCCCGGAGCGGAGCGGAGCGTTCAGACGGCCGGCGCTAGCAGCAGGGACCTCAGCCCGGCTCCGGCGCAGGAAGTCAAAGAGCCGCGGAGCTGGAAGCGCAGCTCGCTTATTCAAATCAGTCTCCTCCTCTCCGGAGCCCGGCTGGGGCCAGCGCCCACCCACCTCCGAGCAGCCCCGGAGAGGCTGAGCCTCCCACGCGGGGAGGAGTGAGTGGGGCCGGGGGGCTGCTGGGGACTGGCGGTGGGGAGGGAATCCCCCATCAGGGGCCATGGGGTGGGGGAAGCTACCGAAACTGTCTCGCTTGAGTTGATCTTTGTGAGAGCGAGGGAGGAGCCCAGGCCCTGAACTCTGCCCTGGGCAAACAGAATCAGAGCTGGGCTTACAAGGCGGCGCCCTCGGGATCGGGGGCCACCAGGGGTGAGTTGAAGGTTGCCACCCCTCCCTGGACTCTCTAGGAATTCCAGATTCATCTTTAAAAGTTTATGTCACGGGATGAAACCTCCAGGAAGACATCCAGCCCAAACTGGCACCCCTGTCCGGTTTGTTTACGTATGAGTGTTTTTGTTTATAGTAGGGTCTTTCCCTTGTTCGGGGCTTCATTTGTCATGAGAGAGGTGCCGGGGCTGAAGTTATTTTGTTTTGCCTTCATAACGGATGCGGCAAGTCCAGAGGTGCGGGGGCTATGAACTGCCAAGCCAGAGGTGCTGGGGGCCTGACCAAAAGCACTGCCCCTCTTACCGTTCCTGGGGTTTAAGCCTTGAAAAGGGGGCTTAAAACAACACCCCCACACATAACCCAACCTCCTCCCCAGATCCACCACACGCCCCAGCTCTTCAGGGAGTTTAGAGCCAGGCCTGGATTGAAACTAAGGTGGGTGACCAGACAGCAAATGTGAAAAGTCGGGGCGGGGGTGTGGGGGGGTCATAGGAGCCTATACAAGAAAAAGACCCAAGAATTGGGACTGTCCCTATAAAAATCGGGACATCTGGTCACCCTAATTGAAACAGCAACTTCCAGTCTCTGCACCCATCCAATCGGCAGCCCCGAGCTCAGAACCACCCACCGGCTTTGGGGAAATCCAGTCCTGACCCAGCAGCTGGAGGGGAGCATTGCAAACAGAACAGAGTCTAACTGGCCTCCGATCATCTGGCTGCTCCCCCAGCAGTCACTCATTTACCAAGTTACATTTTACAAGCCAAGGTGTCCTCAAACAATGGAAGAGTTAGGCAGAGAGGGCTAGGCCTAAGAGGCGCACACCTGCACAAGCACTAGCCATCTCAGCCTTCAGAGAGCAGCGTTTGCAAAGCTCTTGAGATGGATAAGGAGCTCATGGTTCACCTCTCATTTTGGCCTGAAATGCAGCGTCTTCTGGGGTGGAGCACAACAGCTGGCTATCACCACCCAACAGGAAGAGAGGGGGGGAAATACTCTGTCTAGCAGCAAATGTACACAAACCAGGAACCTGACCAGGGCAAACGCCTCGAACAGGCCACTGGATTTTCAAATGCGGGCAGAAAAACCTGCCTAAGATCTCTCCTGGAATACCCCAACAAAGCATGAGTGGTTCTAACTGGGTAGGGGGGAGGGTTGCAAACTGGGAGCAAAGGGCAGATCAGCAGCTGATGGAATTCAAAGGGAAGCTTGCAGTACACACTGTGGGGGGGCGGGGATGGAGGTTCACTGCTCAGCAGGGGCTTCCTGGCTCACTGCTGGGGACAACAGTCACTCAGGACAATAGCCTGGGAAGCTGCAGTAGTGGCTGGTGCTCAGAGGCTGATAAGGGAAGGGGCCGGAAAGGAGGACACACCTTCAGGCTTTAATTTACATGGGAGGATATGTCCCCGTTGCAGCCATGGGGGTAGGTGCACCAGTGCAATCCCGTAGCATGTCAGGACTCCTGGGTCCTCTTCGCAGCGCTCTGTGAATTTAGAGCAAACTGCTTCCCCAGCTGTGAAATGGGGGGATACAATATTCACATCATGGTAACACCTCGGAACCCCCATCACGGAGCAGGCAGGGCCCCGTGGTGCAAGGCACTGTATGAACACAAAACTAAAACATGGTCCCTGCCCCCAAAGAGCTTCCAATCCACCTAACAAGACGTAACTCACGGGAGGTGGGCGAGGCTGGTTTGCAGGGCGCTGTGGCAGCGCTAAGCTTCGGCATCTTGCATTCTAGCAGCATGATCAGAAGGGAGCAGGAATCTCATTAAGTGGGTGATTTTTATTAGTTTAGCATAGAACTGCCCACCAGAAATATTTACCATGCACATGAGGAAGCTTTCCGGGTCCTAGAAAACCTAGGATGTTCCTGATCGCCACCTACTGGCACTTTAGCTATTAACCCACTAGGTATGTACCCATATCCCTCTGTACACACACCACACAAAAGACAGTCTGTTCCCTGGGGAAACTGAGGCACAGAGCAGGGAAGTGACTCACCCACGGTCAAACAGCAGGTCAGCATCAGAGCCAGGGATAGAATCCAGGCCTCCCATATCCCAGTTCAGTGCACTGTCCACTAGAAATAAATTAATTCAAGAAGAAAGCAGCCAAAAAGCGAGAGACAGAAAGCACCTGCCTCTGGTCACCTGTTCTAATCTCGATCAGCACTGCAAGGCACAGAGCTGCCACTCCTTTCTGACTATCAATACAGCCTGCAGCTGCAGGGCAGGGCTCACCTGGATCCTCAATGGGCTGATTAACAACCTCATTAGCTGCCAGGATGTCCTCACCTGCTGTTTCCACTGACAGAGACAAAGACTTCTCGGAGTCTCTCTGCCCAGGCCGGCCCATTTCTCTTGACAAACCAGAGGCCCCGATTCCAATTCACATAAAGGAGCTCCTTTAAACTGCAGCAGCCTAGGGCCCCTACATAAAGCCCAAGCGGCACAAAGAGCCCTGCTGGCTGAGGTCCGGCAAGTCACGGTCTTGCTCTGTGCCTCAGTTTCCCCATCTGTAAAAAGGGGGATAATGCTACTGACCCCCTTTGCGAAGCACTCTGAGGTGTAAGTATTATTATTACTGTACAATAATTAGAATCAAGGCCCAGAATCTCTTACAAAAGGAAATCTAAGGGCTCATAGATTCTGGAAAAGAAACAGGAAGCCACGTAATTGCTTCTGAGAAACAATCTTAAAGTTAGACAATGCCAATGTACAATTGACTCCGCTCCAGAATTCCTCCTAGATTATTAGAAGTGGAAGGTCAGAGCTGTGTTCCTGGAGAGGTAATTTTCACTGCATACATTATATTGTTTGAGATTCACTCCATGGGCTGAGTAGACGCATTAACTCTTCGCCTATCAAAAACGCTTTCCATCTAAAGGACCAGAACGTGTTTTATAAGCAATACTTTTTAAACTTCCGGGTTGCCATTCTCGTTTTTACAGACGGGGTAAACTGAGGCATAGGGACTTGTGCGAGGTCAGCCGGAGAGCGCTGGAAGGAGCCCAGGAATTCTAGAACCCCTGTGCTGCCAACTGTCATGATTTTTTTGGTGAGTCTCATGGGATATGAGGAGGTTTTTGGGTTTAAAAAAGTGTACCCCATCTTCTGGAGTCATGTCATTACAACAGCACCTCGGAGTTAGGAATACCAGAGTTACAAACTGACCGGTCAGCCACACACCTCCTTTGGAACCAGCAATACACAATCAGGCAGCAGCAGAGACCAAAAAAAAAAAAAAAACCACAGCAAATACAGTACTATGTTAAATGTAAACTACTAAAAAATAAAGTGAAAGGAACATGTTTCTTCTGCATAGTAAAGTTTCAAAGCTGTATTAAGTCACTGTTCAGTTATAAACTTTTTGAAAGAACCACCATAACGTTTTGTTCCAAGTTACAACCAACCTCCATTCCTGACGTGTTCGTTACTCTGAGGTTCTACTGTGGGAGAGAATCTCCACTGTCATTTAAAAAACAAAATACCTTTGTTTACCTGATTTAAAACAAACAAAAGGAAGTATTTTTTTTCGCAGGCAACCTGTGGAACTCCTTGCCAGAGGATGTTGTGAAGGCCAAGACTATAACAGGGTTCAAAAAAGAACTAGATACATTCATGGAGGATAGGTCCATCAATGGCTATTAGCCAGGGTGGACAGGGATGGCGTCGCTAGCCTCTGTTTGCCAGAAGCTGGGAATGGGCGACGGGGGATGGATCACTTGATGATCACCTGTTCTGTTCATTCCCTCTGGGGCACCTGGCAATGGCCACTGTCGGCAGACGGGATACTGGGCTAGATGGAAATTTGGTCTGACCCAGAATGGCCATTCTTATGTACCTAGCTAGAGATCGTATAACACTTGTCATCTGAAGAAGTGAGGTTTTTACTCACGAAAGCTTATGCCCAAATAAATCTGTTAGTCTTTAAGGTGCCACCAGACTCCTTGTTGTTTTTGTAGATACAGACTAACACGGCTACCCCCTGATACTTTTCATCAGTAGATCTCAAAGCACTTTACAAATGAAGTCCGTATTATCCTAATTTCTAGTCACGGCTGCAAAGAAAAGCTTGAAAACCAGAAGGACAATAAAAAGGACCCCAGCATTTCTTCATTTTCCTTTTGATTTTTAAGTCAGTCTCATTATTCCTGGGCGGGCCAACATGATTTTTGATTGCTTGAGGTTCGCAACTTTGGAAGCCAGGCCTGCGCTCTAGCATTCAAGCAGGAACAACCTCTCATGGGATGCCTGGTCTCCGCCGAGCTAACGCACCGTGGTTTCTTTTACCTGCGAGATGTCTGGAATTTGTTTTACAAGGAAACAATCAAAATTTGTTATTTTCTCTAAACTGACCCCTATACAAACTAACAGTCCCTGGCTAAGGGAAATCAGCTTCTTAGAAAAATATAAACTGATGAATTATGCCCCGTTTTCCACCATTTGTCCATCATGTTTTTCCTAAGCCCTTTTTGCACTGATCTGTGGATGATCTTCCGTATGTATCTTAAAACAGAGTAAACCACTATTGTACGCTCCCTTCCCTGGAAAGATGCGTTAGAGACACGTATCAACACCCTTTAGGTGACCAAAATCCTCCCCCTCTGCCTCTAAACATCACAACAAAGAGTAAATATTCTGCAAGAGCATTAGACCCGGGTGGTCCTGCTGCCGAGCGTTTACATCTTGTGATCCCACAAAGGCAAGATAAAAGCCGATTGTAAGCAACAGCAGCAGCGAGGAGGAAGATTTAAGAGGGGTGACTTTAGAGTTTATTTAACCGCACAGAGACACAGCCCTAAAAACCACCTCCTTTATCAAATGACTCAGCCTGCCAGCTCGGCCAAACCATGGGAACAGTTACCCCAACGCAACAGGAGGAATCCGGTCCCAAACGATATCACCTTAAGAAGTAGCTAGATCTATGCATGAGCACTATTTCCTTCCAAAGAATTTGGCCAGCCCTGCTTAGGAACAAGAGCTGAACTTTCCAGCCCCAAAGAGATTTGGCATTGCTCTTGCAAAATAAGCAATCGTGTAACCACCACCAGAATTACAGAGATGCTAAGCGGGCCTTCCAGAGTAGGCTATAATTACACTTGGAACACGAACGGAGAGGAGGCGCACACATCCTGCCAGACACGCAGACCTCTGTTTTGGAAGAAAAGAACAGATCATCTTGATCAAGATTTGAGAGAGAGCAGCGTGAACAGAGGTGGCGAGCGGTGTACAGAGTCAAACATTCCCCAAGTCATTTTCTCCTCTAGCAGCCCAGGCACTGTCATCTTTGTTATTTGCAAGATTCCCCCAACCAGCCCCAAATCAGTTTACCAACAGAATACAACCTTGGAAGAGGACTGTCCAGCAAAGTGCCGGAATTGGGATATCTGCTAAGATCCTGCTTTATCCTGAGGCAGGGTTGGAGCGTGGCATGTTAGACAGGCTCCCAGACTAGATAGCTTATTAGATGTGGTGTTCCAAGAGACAGCCCAGTGTTTCTCAAACTGGGGGTCCCGACCCAAAAGGGGGTCACGGAGGAGTCGCAAGGTTATTGTAGGGAGGTCATGGTATTGCCAACCTTACTTCTGTGCTGTTGCCTTCAGAGCTGGACAGCCGGAGAGTGGTGGTTGCTGGCTGTAGGGCTCAGCTCTGAAAACAACAGCACAGAAGTAAGGGTGACAATACCATACTATGCCATTCTTGCATCTGCACTGCTGCTGATGGCGGCGCTGCCTTCAGAGCTGGGCTCCCTGCCTGCAGCTGCCGCTCTCCAACTGCCCAGCTCTGAAGACAGCGCCACTGCCAGCAGCAGTGCAGAAGTGAGGGTGGCAATACCATGATGCCCCTACAATAACTTTGTAAACCCCCCCCCCCCCACACACACACACACACATATCCTTTTGGGTCAGGACCTCTACAGTTACAACACCATGAAATTTCAGATTTAAAGTATCTGAAATCACAAAATTGCTGATTTTTAAAATCCTATGACTGAAATTGACCAAAATGGACCATGAATTTGGTAGGGCTCTATTTATATCCCAAATGGGGATGGACACACACACACACAAAAAAAGCCCACCGCAGGAGTTTGCTTCACTTCCCCACATCCACGCCCAGCTCCTAGAAACTGACGTAATGGATCAGACCCCTGGTTTATCAAGTCGGGTGTATCTGACAGTGGCCAATGCGTAATATTTCACAGGAAGACCCAAAAAAACCACACCATGCGCCAGCCCAATCACCTAGAATGCACTTCACTTGTTCAGCAAGACGGCTCTTGAAAATTAAATGGATACTCATAATGTAGCTCCAACACATGGGTTCTCTCAAAATTGTTACAGCCCAGAGGGTTTCATGAAAAGGAAAAAGAAAAGACAAGATTATTTCTCAATCCACCATTCTGATGGGGAGAAATTTGAAAAAACCAACAACAAAAAATCAGTTTATGTAGGATCTATAGAAGCATCTTGTGTTGCAGAGCTAGCAATACTAAAATAAAATTTTCTCAGGACTAGGGAGAGGGCCCTGGTTATGCTGGGAGCTGAAGAGAAGCCATGTTTAAGTGTTGCCAGCTTTGCATCATTTTACCACGAGTTTCGTGATATTGGGTGTATTTTCTTAAAGCCCCAAGTCCTGGAGTCGAGAGAGAAACTGGGCTTTCATTTAAAACATCAATCAATAAATAAAGGTCTCGAGAAAAGCTTGAAAATGTGACCCTAAAGACAAAAAAGCCCCTTGTATTTAAGATCACAATAAAAAAAAAATCGCAGGATTTTTGAATGCTTCGGGTCAGTAACGCGGGAAAGAAGGATGGGGAGTTTGTCAGCGACACAAGGAAGCTAGACTATGCATGATTGATATCAAAGCGCATCGCGTGCCGTTCGGGAGAGCCTCCCAACACAAGCTAGCGAGCATCTGAGGCACATCGGGGTTACCTCCACGACAAAATTAACTCCGAGAACGTGGCCCCAGACAAGTCGTGCTAGGCAACTTGACTCTGCACAGACTGAGAACATCATGTTTAATATCACGTCAGTTGGTTGTGGGTACCCTGATCAAAACAGGATGACCCGCCATCAACTGTCGAGGTGAGACATTGCTTGTCTCTGCTGTTAGTGTAGCTAGAGTCATGTTAAGCTAACTCAGCTCTTCACAGTCATGTTCTAACACCACCTCATTTCTAGGGAAGACAAGGCTCAGACGATACCGTCCTCGCCCTAGGTCGCAAACCGAGTCAATGGCACAGCTAAGAATAGAACCCAGGAGTCCCGACTCCCAGACCACCCTTGCTCTAACCCTTAGGAAACACTACCCCCAGTTTGGCAGCCCAAGGGTGGCTAGCACTAGTTAATACGGCTTCTGATTAATTGCCTGCTTGGTAGATTCTGCATAAGCAGGAAGCTAAAAGATCATTAAAAAACATGACAAAAGCCAGAGGCAGAAGTTTTTCTCAGAATGGTTACTCATTGCTTGCAAGCTAAAGGAGGGGAAATAAGGGAGCGCTTTAGGAATCAGCAAAGCGGCTCTCTGCCATGGATAGAGAACGAGAGCTGAGCTCTTGGGGCGGGGGGAAAGACAAAGGCACTGGATTCGTTCCAGTTTTGCATCATTCATGTGTAAAATCTGCAGAGCTGGTTTGTAGCAAAGTGAATATTAAGACGAGGCTGATACTCCACATTAATAATTATGGCAGGGCTGTTAACGTCTCTTTAAGGAACAGCGAAAGACGACGACTCTTTGCCCAGTTTGCTGCAAAGTGCAAGAATTTGGGCAACCACTCTAGAAAATCTCACTTGTTTCCCTACAGATCTCAGAGCGCATTGCACATGGGGGGGGGGGTAATCTTTTTAAAGGTTAGAAATGAGCAGACAGAAACATAAGTTCTATCAAAGAGAGTGCAGTCTAGCAATTCCAGCTATGGATGGATGAGGAGCCAGGACTCCGGGGTTCTCTTCCCAGCTCTGGGATGGCAGGATAAATGACTGGCCATTGGGGCTTTTCCATTCTATTTCGGACGCAGCAACCAGTTTATCACATGACCATAGATAATCACTTCATTCTGCCTCAGTTTCCCCATTCTTTAAGAGTGGGATAACACGTTACCTACCTAACCCAGGCTGTCATGAAGATTAACTACAGTTTATAAAGTGCTTTGATATCCACACAATACTAGGTGCCACCTTTCATCAAATGATTACAAAGGTGAGAAAGTTTTAACAACTCCATTTCACGTGTGGGGAAACTGAGGCACGGAGCAGTTAAATAATTTGACATCTTTCACACAGAGTGCCCGTCGCTGAGCCAGAAATAGAACTCAGGTGTCCTGATGGCAAATCTCACCACTAGAAAAATGCTCCTTTTGAAAGACAGATAAATACCAAGAGTTATTAGTACAAGTGTAACTGAAGATGGACATTTAGAAATTAGAGAGAGACAAGGTGGGTAAGGTAATATCTTTAATTGGACCAGCTTCTGTAGGCGGAAAGGACAAAAGAGCTCTTCTCATTTAGAAATTAGATTGCTGGTGGATTCTTTAAATCTACTTCAACAGCAATTTTACTTGTAAACCTACAATCTAATCTGAAATACAAGGGAGCGGGGCTTGCTTTGTTTGCAGGAGGAGTGGGGAGAATCCAAATTAATAGACGAAGATGAAAGAGTTTTGGGGGAAAAGATCAAAGGTGCAGAGAAGGGTCAGTTGAGGATTTTGGAGGGATTAGACTCCGGCCTTCATCCAAATGAGCATTAACTAATCAAAGGCAGGTGCCTAAACTCATTACAGCAAATCTCAGGGAAGACACGAGCAGAAATAGCCTGGATTTCTGTTGGGGTCTGATCCTTAGGTGGTGGCTAAGTACTTGCCCGTGCAGTCAGTTAATTGGGTACCCAGGGCCAGATGGTGCTGATTTACATCACTGTAAATCCAGAATAACTGCACTGGTCTGACACCAGTGTAACAGGACATAGCTATGCCCACGTGACCAACCAATAGGGAGAGGGGCAGCCTCTGAGGAACACAGTCCCAGTGGGTTTGTACATTTGAAGTCAAGCTCTACGTTACATTCAAAGAAAGAAAAACAGGTCCATTTTAAGAGATACAGAGCCTGATCCAAAAGCCCATTAGAATCCCCCGCTGCCAGCGCCCATGAGTTTAATCACAAGCCATGTGATAGAATTAATGTTTCTTCTTAAAGCCCCAGCTGCTGGAGTCACGTGAGTCTATGGGAATCTCAACTCGGATTTAAAAGAAAATAGTAAGTTTCTAGTCCTCACGGCTTCTTGGGAAAAGACAAAAACTCCCCCACATGGTAAGCCAGAAGACAAATAAAAAGAATCCCCAATTTAAAAAAAAAAAAATTCATTGCTTGTAGGCCCCACTCATGATTTTTTTAACCAGTGCTTGGGGCTGGCCATACTGGGAATCAGTGGAAAGGCTCCCAGTGGCTTCAATGCTTTTATGATCAGATCCTCAGTGAGCAACAGAAACACATTCCCTAGAGCCATCCTGAGAGATGAAACAGTAACTTCAGAGCAGCCTTGCTTTACCCCAAATTGTTATTTATAGAAATCCAGGGGGCTGGAACCTCCTGTCTTCATACCACTGTCTCTGCTCCCCCTCTTCCATCTCACCTAGCCCCAGCTTCTTTTCCAGTCCCCTTCCCAAAACCAGACCACCGGTGACGCGAGCGCCTTCTCCTCGGGACTGCTCGCAGGCTCGAAGCGGCAAGGAACTCAGCGCACATGTTCGTTTCACAGGATCGGAGCCATGAATTGCGGCTTGCTTCGTAGGTCTAAAGGCCAGAAGGGATCAGCTGATCGGCGATCCTGCAGGAATTGCCAGGCACATCTCTGTGGCATGGGCTATGCAGAAGGGTGATCACAATGGTCCCTTCTGGCTTTAAAAAATTAAAATAAAAATCTAACACAGGCCAGCTGATGTCACTCAGCCCAGTGAGTTCGGCAGGCAGAGAATCGAAGCCAGATCTCCTGAATGCCAGGGCAGCGTCAGATCCACTACACCCAGCCCCCCACGCCCCAATGCTAACACGCAGTAACTCCTGCTCTAACAAGTGACATTCGTCGCCTGCAGCCAGCATCAAGAAGAACCCTGGCTTGCCTCTAAATCTACAAAGCAATCATGCATGTGAGAGTCGGGGGGGGGGGGGGGGAAAGAGATCAGGGCAGAGAAATTGGACAGGTTAGACCTTAAGCCAATAAAGTGCTGTTAAAATAAATTTTTTAAAAAGGCACGGTAACATTCAACACTACCCAGCATCTAAGTGAACCCAAGGCGAGGCCATGTGCGCATAAAGGGAAAAGCCAGCGGTACACGGCTTAATGAGTAACTGCTAAAACATACCACCGCTAATAAAGATACTCTCTACCAAGCCAGGAACTACATAATGCTACTGAGTGGAGTGGATATACAGATAGAGCCCCTCAGGGCCGGACTCTTTATACAAACAAAACTCCAGCACAAAATAAATTCATTCTGCCCCACAAGACGGGCCGGAAAATGCAACGGGCTGGACGCAGAAGAAAAACATTAGTGTTTAGACAAGAGCAGCAAGTTCTCACTCAGGCCTCTGTTCAGAACGGGGAAGAGGGGAAGGGGGGGGCCACTTTCCCAGCAAGAGAGCTAATAAAAGATTTACCTTCCCCTCTCCCTCCCCGCCCCAGTGAGGCCACGCCAATAGGAGTTTCCTCTAGCGAGTTAACAGAGAAGGATTATTTCCCAAATCACACAGGAGCAGCTGGAAGTTTAAAGGGGCTGCATGGCCCAGTGGGAGACCCCGGCTCCCACTCCTGGCTGTCTCACCTTGGACAAGTACCTCTCAGTATCTATTCCCCCTCCCACCCTGGCACAGTGGGGCGGATGCTGGGCTGGCCCCCAGGAAAGCTAGGTTCTAGTCCTAGATCTGCCATTGACTCTGTGAGAGACCTTGGGCAAGTCATGGCCCCACTCTGTGCCTCAGTTTCCCCATCTATAAAATGGGGAATTAATAAAGACTCCTTTTCCCCATTCCTATGCAGAGTGGAAACTCTTGGGGAAGGATCTGTCTCTCTACACACGTCTGGGCAGCACCCAGGTCGAACGCTAGCAGCTACACTCATTCAAACAGATAACATCTCCCCATCCATAGATCTCCACGTGCTTTCCAGAGGAAGGCAGTACCATTAGCCCCACATTACAGATGGAGAAACTGTGGCAACATTACTTACCAGAGGTCACCCAACAACAGACCTAGGAATAGAACCCACGTCTCCTTAGTCCTAGCCTGGTGCACTAGCCACTAGGCCATGGAATAAGGAAAGGGATTCGGAAGGAAACTTTTAAAAGCAAAGGGCTAGTTATCCCCCTGTCCTGTGCAGTCTGTGTGCTGGAGGACAGATTTACTCTCCTCTCTTTATTTAAGGGAGCAGCAAGACCCCGCCGTAAGATCGGTCGGTGTCTCACACACACACACTTCTTTCTTCGCTGGGCTTTCACCCAACCAGCCCGTTCGCAGTGGGCCCGACCCTCCCCGCCCCCTTTGCCGGCGGATAGTCAACCCAGCTTCCGGGGCTGTGCAAGGGAGTCCAGTGAAAGCAGTTGCCTGTGTAACTGAACAGGCGTCAGCATGCCTAGTGGTTAGAGCAGAGGACTGGGAATCAGAGCTTACTGCTGACTTTGGCCAACTCAATTCCCCTCTCTCCAGCTGCTCTTCCTTTGGGCTGGGCTTCACCCATCTCTTCTATAGCCCAGGCACTAGCCATGCCGAGTAATTAGATTAGGGGGAGAGGGGCTGGGACTCAGGACTCCTGGGTCCCACTCCCAGCTCAGTCACCACCTCATTCTGGGAGCTTAGGCGTGTCACCACACCGCTCCCTGCCTCAGTTTGCCTCGCTCTGGAATGGGGATAAGATACTTCACAGCGCCTTTTTCAATGCGAGCAATACTTGGGGGGCCTTGGGGTAAAGGAGCTGAGGTCTGAAATACAGGCTGCTGGAGATGGGCAATCTCGCCTATGACCAATGGAGACCTGGGAAGGAATAAGTGGGTTTGAATGAGACACTCGGTTACCGTCACCAGAAACAGCATCTTCCTTCTCAGAACCTGCTGAACCGGAAAAGCAGCCCCTGAGGAACAAGGACACCTGAGCGCTAGGCGCCCTGCGTCCAAGTCAACAGGACTCAGGAGATCGAGTTTCCTCTTCTTTTTGCCCTGGGAACCAGCGCTGCTCCCCACTCCTCCGCCCCCATCCATCCCAGCGGCTGTCACCGCTGCTTAATGAGATCCCAGCAACAGAACGTCCGTTGCCTGTAAGCGGAGATGTAACGCGGGCTGCACCGCCGAGAAATGGACACAGTCCAGTCCTTCCTTTAGGCAGCGTTTGGGTCACCCAACCAGCTGAGTTAGACCCCGATCCTGCAGACACACGAGTAACTTCCCACAGGGTCATGGGTCCCATTGAATTACCGACACACAAGCACCTGCAAGATCAAAACCCTTAGACCTGGGCTCTACGCCACAGTTGCATGTGACTTAGCTAAACTGATTTAAACAGGTGCAAATCCCCTTATGTGGACACTTCCATCTGATTGCATTTGGCTTACTTTGGTGTATCCTGGTTCACTAAATTAAGATACCAATACGTAACTGGGATTTAAATTGAGGTAACTAATAAGAATATTTAAATATTAAGATATAATTTTAAAATTGAGATAAGCTGTGCATAGATAAGGCCTGTGTCATTTGTGTGGCCTGGTATATTTCTAAAAAAAACAAACAATAAATCAGTAGATCTCCAAGTGCTTTACAACAGAGGTCAGGATTATTATCCCCATTTTACAGATAGGAAAACTGAGGCAAAGAAAGGTATGGGGAAGTGAGCCAGCAGTACAACCCAGCTCCTGACAGCCGCTCCAGCGCTCTAACCACTAGAACCCACAGCCTCCCCTGAAGTTGCTATTTTATTTATGCTAAGCTCCCAGAGAACAGAAGAGTTTAATTTGCAGTGTCCTTTGTTAGCAAGTCCAAGCAAATGCCATAGATGGTGTTAAGAGTTAAACAAAAGCAGCAGAAGGCATGAGAGAAATCAAGAACCCAACAGCAAGCGAGGGGAGGTTTTTGCGCTTCAGTTGGGAAAGAAATCAGAGGTGGAAAGGGCTGCAAAGGAGAAGGCTCTTGCGCGGATTACGTGTGGGAGCAGAGAGAGATGAGGCAAATGGAAAGGAACAAGGCCCAAGGAGAGGGGTATAAAGAAGGGGCTCTAAAATAAGCTACTTAGTAAAGCACATGAAGGAAATAAGCAAGCAGCCACCTTAGCTTTACCTGGGATGGGAGCCTCCTGAATCTTGACCAGGTACCCACACGGAGGGGACATCTCTAAGGCCAAACCCCAAGTGCTCATGGGGCTGGGAGCTACCGTCTCTCTCAATTAATTAACCACTTCATCTTTAGACAGCCCACTGCTTTGTTAGCAGCAGCTGTCAACGCTAGCACCAAACGAGCCCTTTGGGGGATGGAGGGGGAGCGCTGGCTCGCTGCCAAGGGCGTTTTAATGAAATCCACTCGCCAAGAAACAAAGCCAACCCCTCTCTCGCACCGGGATGACGCCACACGGCTGGTGTGCCAAGCGTGGGCACTCTACCTTCGGAGCTGAAAGGGGAAAACACCATTCCTGCCAGGAACACTGCTACCCGCTTTGCGGGCAGCTGTAGGACAGGGGCTCATCCCACGTTTACAACTTCCTCAGGAGTGTCAAGACACTGGGTTAGACCCAGTTTGCTGCGAAGTGCAAGCATTGGGGCAACCGCTCTAGAAAATCTAATATCCCCTATGAGTGTGTCTCTGCTTCAGCGTTAGCTCAGCTGTTGCCCCTAATCCCCCTCCAGCCAAACCCTCTGACCTGAGCTTAGCGCTGCGTCCAATCCTGGGCTAGTTGGGGCTGGGGTTAGAGACTTTCGCTCTGCAGTGTGGACCCAGGCTAAACCCCACAGGTGCCGCTACTCCTCCAATGCCTTCCCACAGCTTCCCTCTGCACCCATTACAGGTGAGTCCGCCCACATTTCACAGGGAACGAATCACAGAGCAGCTCCGCTCACTGCAGCCCAAAGATCCAGGGGATGGGCCCCCAGAAGGCCCAGCAACATACAGCAGCGGTGAGGACGCAGGACTTGGACAGGGCTGCTCGCGCCCAGGCGAACTCCATAGTGAAGACGCACCCGAGCTGCAATGAGCTTGGGGGGGGGGGTTCAATCCCACTCTCCCACTCTCCCCACCCCACTTTGCACTAATGAGCCGAGAACAGCCCCCGGACCAGGGAGGCGGAACTGCTGCTGTTCCTTGCAGGAGTGCGTGGAGGACAGAAATTTGCTCTGTGGGATCTGCAGCACCTTTTCCCCAGGCGACGCGGCCTCTGCTCCTGAGCCAGCGCACAGGGGAGACAAGGGTTAAACCAGTCCCTGGGCTTCCTACAAACAATCCGTCCTTATGTTTACCAAGCAGCCTCTCAGGACTCCACCTTGCCGGGCTGCCTTTCGTAAGGGGAGGACCCTGAGATGGAAAAAGACCCATTTAGCCTCCTCTGCGGTGTGCAGAGCTGGGTAATTGCTACCTCTTTGTTCTGAGCCTTTAAATATTGAAGGCTGTTTCTGCAGGGCCAGCAGCTGCATCGGGAGGCAGCATGTTAGGGAGTTGCGCACGCTGTGCTCTCAATCAGAGAGACTTGACGTTTGTTCTTTCTTGCTTGGGTCGTTCCCTAATCTCCATTAAACCATTCAAACTGAAAGTACTGCAGCATTCTTATGATTATTATGAGGTGTAGTGTGCTAACAACTAGGAGCCCATGTCATGGCCCAGGCCACCTGGGCAAACGCCGAACAAAAACACTGTCCCTGCTTCACAGAGATTATAATTAATTTCCATAATTAAAGCATATTTCCTGGTCTGATTGCCATGGCATGGCTGTGAAGTTAGAGGGTCCTACCACAGTGTTTGATTTTCTTGGGGAGTGTGGTCTCCTGGTCAGAGCTAAAGGAGGGGGGAATGGTTTCCTTAGGAGCCCCTAGCAACCTGTTGTCATTCCCATATCCATAGGTGGCCCCAGCTAATGAGGGAAGGTAGTGTGGGCTAGTGGTCAGAGCACTGAACTGTGACACAGGAGACAGCAGGTCTAGTCCTGGCTTTGCCACTGCCCATGAGCCTCAGTTTCCCCTCGCACTCTGTCCAGTCTATTTAAACTCTTTGGAACAGGATCTCTCGCTATGTGTACGTCCAGCGCCTAGCACGCCGGGGCCGTGATCTCGGGCGGGAGCTCCAAGTGCTGCCGTCATACCTCTAATAATAGTTCAAGGGAGAATCAGCAGCAGAAAAGCCGGCGCCCGCACCCTGCAGAGAAACCCCCGGCGCGTCAGATTAACACATGGACGGGCGGCTTGTTGTTCCAGAGGCCCTAGAGGAGACCGGTGTCCGGTCAGATCTGCCGTCAGTGGAAAGCCCCTGCAGCGGAGCTGATGGGAGGTCATGTGCCAGGAAGTGGCCCCTTATGGGGAGAAGGGGAAGTGGCTGTGGGGGGTCTGCCTAGGTTAGTTTCCTTTTCGGAGGCTAGAGCCCTGGCGAAGAGGGTTATGAACAGCAGCTCCCTGGGGAAGGGAGGGGAAGACCAGGCTTAAATGGCAGAATCCAGGCCCCAAGCCAGCAGAGCCGTGGGTTCGTCCCCTTCACAAGTACTTTCTGGGCCCAAGCTCCCCTCCGTGGCACAGACGAGAGCCCGTTGGCATTGCTTGGTACCAATACCATGCCGCATCCTAGTTCTCCCTCAAAAAAAGAATCAGCTCCGTGTGTAAGGTGTAGAGTGGCTGGGATTTGATTAGATCCTGGGGGGGGGGTGTCTGCCGAGCACCAGCAACAAACCCCCCCAGGCCTGAGGAAGCTAGGAACCCACCCCCCATAGACCAGTAACGCTGTGGCTCCCCAGGGTGTGATGCTACCAGATCCCCCAAGCTAAGCAGCCTCCTGTGAAAGGAAGGGGTGGCAGCTGAGAAAGGGGGTTCTCTTTCCTTGAGTCAGGACCAGCTTCCCCTCCCCTCCTGCCCCCTATGGGAGGGTTCTATCCCCAGCCTGGGTCTGTCTTGTCTGTCGGACCGTGCGCTCTCCAGGGCGGGAACCGTCTCCTACCATGTATTTGTACCGCACCTAGCACAACGGGGCGCTGGTCTCTCGGCGCTGCTGTAATAAACCCGATCAATGCTACCCACGCCCCTGTTTGCTGCTCTAACCCCAGGGAGACAGGGCTTGTCCGTGCGGTGAGCTGCCAACTCATTAGGAAATCTGTCCTCGGCATCTTTTTAGCTGGATTTAAACCCAGCGAGGGGCTGCCGGGCCCACATGAGACATTCCACTGACTCACCCACCTCCTCCGAGGATGGCCATACATGGGCCTCTGGATCAGGCGTCTTCGTTCCTCTGCGCCAGGCGGCAGGACTGGGCAGCCGGTGTTCTCCTTATTGGTCCTTCTTTGAATAGCTCATAGACTCGTAGGACTGGAAGGGACCTCGAGAGGTCAGCTAGTCTGGTCCCCTGCACTCACGGCAGGACTAAGTATTAGCTAGACCATCCCTGACCGGTGTTTGTTTAACCTGCTCTTAAAAATCCTCAATGACGGAGATTCCACAACCTCCCTAGGCAATTTATTCCAGTGCTTAACCACCCTGACCGTTAGGAAAATTTTCCTAATGTCCAACCTAAACCTCCCTTGCTGCAGTTTAAGCCCATTGCTTCTTGTCCTGTCCTCAGAGGTTAAGGAGAACAATTAGAACATAAGAACGGCCATACCAGGTCAGACCAAAGGTCCATCTAGCCCAGTGTCCTGTCTACAGTGGCCAATGCCAGGTGCCCCAGAGGGAGTGAACCTAACAGGCAATGATCAAGTGATCTCTCTCCTGCCATCCATCTCCACCCTCTGACAAACAGAGGCTAGGGACACCATTCCTTACCCATCCTGGCTAATAGCCATTCATGGACTTAACCACCATGAATTTATCCAGTTCTCTTTTAAACGCTGTTATAGTCCTAGCCTTCACAACCTCCTCAGGCAAGGAGTTCCGCAAGTTGACAGTGCGCTGCGTGAAGAACTTCCTTTTATTTGTTTTAAACCTGCTGCCTATTAATTTCATTTGGTGACCCCTAGTTCTTGTATTATGGGAATAAGTAAATAACTTTTCCTTATCCACTTTCTCCACATCACTCATGATTTCATATACCTCTATCATATTTCTCTATTCTTCTCCCTCCTCCTTGTACCAGCCTTTCATCCCCTCCAGCTCTGAAAGGCCAGGCTCTCTCAAGAGCGAGCTCAGCACTGGTGAATGGGTTGCAGCGGTTTGTTTATCCATCGAACGGGCATTGAGGAAGAGAGCAGCTCGAGAGACCCCAACCTAGCTGCAGGCCCCGCTGTGCTAGGAGCTGTACAATCAGTGAGAGAGTCTCTGGCCCCGAAGCTTCCAGTCTAACCAAAGTCGGCTCCCAAGTCATTAAAGCACTTCGGGAAAGGTCGCCCGCGGCGACTTGCCCAAGATAAGGGCCATGTTGGAGCCGGGAATTGTGCCCAGCTCCCACATGTCGCACGCGGTCAGTGTAACCTCTGACCCATCCTTCCTCTCCAGCACAAAGCGTCCGACTGGTGGATGAGCTGTTTTATTCCAGCCTCTTCCGTTTGCCTAGCAATAGCCTCCCCTTCTTCAGCTCCATTCTCTGCTTGCGTGTCCACCACTCACGCTCCCTCTCTCAAAATACTTCAGAAAACCTCAGGTTAAAGAAAACCCCTCACCAGGCCCGCCGACAGTGGGGGGCAATTGCTCAGGGGCCCAGGTGATTTAAAAGGGCCTGGGGGCCCCCAGCCACCAGCGGCCGCAGTGCAGTGGGGCTAAGGTAGGCTTCCTGCCTGCCCTCGCTCCACATCGCTCCCGGAAGCGGGCGGCACATCCCTGCGGCCCCTGGGGAGGGGGTCTCCGTGCACTGCCCCTGCCCCGAGCACCGACTCCGCAGCTCCCATTGGCTGGGAACTGCGGCCAATGGGAGCTGCAGGGGTGGTACCTGTGGGCTGCGATGCGCGGAGACCCCCAGACTCCCACCTAGAAGCCGCTGCCAGAGGGGTGTGCCGGTCAATTTCGGGAGCCGTCCAAGATAAGCGCCGACCCCCTGACCTCCTCCTGCACCCCAATCCCCTGCCCCACTCCCTCCCAGAGTCCGAGCCCACACCCAAACTCCCTCTCAGAGCCTGCACCCCCTCCCACACCCCAACCACCTGCCCCAGCCTGGTGAAAGTGAGTGAGGGTGGGGGGGAGCGAGCAACGGGGGGGTGGAATGGAGTGAACAGGGGGCGGGGCCTCAGAGAAGGGGCGGGGCAGTAGGCTGGGCAAGGGTCTTTGGGTTTGCGCGATTAGACAGTTGGCAACCCTACCGGGTGGGCATGTGAAAGCCCTGGCGGTGCCAGAAGAGTGGTGGCCCATTGACTGTTCAGCCCTGGGGCCCGGAACTGCTGTCAGCGGGCCTGACCCCAACAACTCTAACCCAGACGCAGCATAAAGAGTCACAGACCAATTCTCTTCCCAGTGCCACCGTTGTAGGTGCGGAGGGAATATAATACCAGGCGCGGGGGAGGCGAGGGGTAAAGCAGGTGGTGCGTGGAATTCAGGAGCTGTTTCTGCCACAGTTGGCGGGGGCTGGTGTGTGTGGGTGTTGTTCTCAAGTTGCGTTTTAACAAAAGGCGCAGGATATGGAACGTTACCAACCTGGTTCCCGTAGCAACTGAGGGGATTGTTTAAATACTAGGAATGGTCCGTGAGGCCGTGCGGGTGAGTGGTTAGCCCCAAGGAACAGGGCACGCTCCGGGCACAAAGTTGCACCCGTTTAACACCAACGCCAGTGCCCGGCCGCGGAACGTGAGCGCTGAGGAAGGCTGGAGAGCAGCGGATTGAGGTTTGCAATTCTCCAGGCCAAAAATCAGCCCGGAGGATATTCGAAGCCAAACCCGCTAATGGCCGCCCTCGGCAGCTCTCTCGGCGCGGACGCATTATTAGGATGGAAGACCAACACGTTCTGAAGCGCTTTTACCAAGGAAGGCTGCTAGCTAGCTGGCTGGCACATGGGTACCAAAAGCGTCAGAGTGGCCCAATAAGATCGCCAGTGACAACATCAACTGCATAGCCAGCCAGCCCACCTGAAGGACTAGCCAGAGACCGATCCAGGCGGCGCGTGATCTGCAAGGAGGCCCGTGTTCCCGTGGGATTTGCCCTGGTGATGAACTAAAGCTGTGATTCCCATGAAGTTTCGTACCTGGTGTGTATCAAGCCCTGGCAAGCGAGAGCCACAGGTTCTATTCCCAGCTCTGCTAGTGGCTCACTGCGTGACCTTCTGCAAGTCACTTCACCTTTCTGTCCCTCCGTTTCCTCATCCATCACCCCAGGTGCTTTGAGCAGGTCAAGCTCTGGATCAGGGACTCTCAATCTATTTCCCGGTAGTGGCTCACATCTCATGGGCATTCCCCACCCGTCTCTCCCACTCACACTACACCACTGTGACTGCTACAGTCATTGCTTCGCTTCAGTTCAAGTGCAGCGAGGTTTTGTCCTTTTCAGTTTAGTCACCCTGCTTCCTTTGTTCTCCACTTCATCTCCCCGCTCCCCTCTGAACAAGGACCGGAACCCAGCAGCTGCATGTGATCAGCCAGTTCCCTGCAGCGTGGGAACATTTCACACAGGAAGATATCAGTCATTACTCCCCTGTTACAGCGAGGAAAACTGGGGTGATGTTTGCTCACCTATCCAAGCACAATGCCTAAGCAATCACCCCAACCAACACCGCTCTTACGGTTTCTATATGCAAACAGGAAAACTATACTACAGTTTGAACAGTTTGTTTCAGATTATGGAAAATCGGAACAATAAAGAACCAAAGTAAAGTCTCCACGGGGAAGAGCACAGTGTTTATAGCTCCTCTGTAACATGCTACAAAACTCTGCCTGTCACAACAGGAGCTGTGCCTTCAGATACATGACAGACAGCAGCTCTCTAGATGCAGTACAGAGAAAACAAAATCTTAAGAATTAAAGTCGCAGCCACCACCATAGCTAGCTCCCCCATTCCCGATGGCTTCAATATACCCATTATAAAGATGGGGGAAGCTGAGGCACAGAAAGAAGTGAAGTGACTTGCTTAAGGTTGCATAGTAAGTTAGTGGCAGAGCCAGGAACAGAATCTGGGAGTCCAGTAGTTACACCAGGGAGCTGGGCATCAGGACGCGGCAGTTCTATCCCCAGCTCTGGGAGGGAGCGTGGTCTAGTGGTTAATGCAGATGCTGGGGAGCCAGGACTGCTGGGTTTAATCCCCAGCTCTGACTTCATCAATCTTCGAGGAGTCTCTTCCCCACACGCTTGCCTCCTGGGAGGACTCAAATTCCCATTGAAGCCAGTGATCAGCATCTTCCTGGATCATGCCTTAAAACAGGGTCACATGCAGATTCCCTACAACCCTCCAGTGGGCAAGGGAGTATTGTCTAGTGGTTAGAGCTTTGGGAGGGGCCTGGAAATCTGGACTCCTGGCTCCGATACTAACTCCCTGTTCATTCTATGTATTTCACTGGCACCTCTCACCATGTGACGTGGTGTCTGAGACGTGTCCACCCACTGTGCCTCAGTTTTTCCATCTGTATAATGGGGACAACACCACCTCCTCCCTCCCCCAGGGTGGTGCGTGGCTGCATTTGTGTTTGCTTGGAGATCCCGCTAGAAGAAGGCAAGGTATTATTATAGTGCTTCCTTGCCAGACCTCCCCCAGACACACACCCCTCTCTTTCAGATCCTCCTCCACGTCTCCGCTCGACAGTTTCATGTTGAAATTATGCAGATTTTCCCCCACAATGGAGATTTGCTACCTACTTTCCAACAGTAGATACCACATAACCAGGGGGGCTGGAACAATTTTTATAGTGGGGGTGCTGAGAGCCATCGAACCAAACTGTGAACCCTGTATATGAAGGAAACCACTTCAAGCCAGGGGGTACAACAGCCCCCCTAATTCCAGCACCTATGCAAATAACCCTGGATCCTGTAACACCCACCCCCATCTGCGTAAACTAACCCAAACTGTGTCCGATGCTTCCTCCTTCCAACCAATGAGCTTCCTTCAGTCTGCTGAAACCTCTCAATCACTAAGAGTTTCTGTGTACAGGTAGGGATCCCACTCAGCTGTTCAAAACATTCCACTCCCACCCCCATTATAACACCGCTGTCTCTCTTCAGCAGGGACTTTCCTACCCCATCACCTCTCATTACAGACCTACGTTTGCCCTCAGCTACACCCCCACCTGATGATGTGTCATGCTCAGTGTTTTCAGTTACAGAGATGAGGCTGAACTCAACATGTTCCATCTCACACACACACACACCCTACGTACCTTCCAGACCCTGGGGAAGTTTCAACCCCATCGCTCGGTCCCATCCCTCGTAAGTTACCTGTGTCAGAAATGCTGAGCAGTGTTTATTGACAAAAAATCTTATCCTATCCCATGCCCATCACCCTGCTATCTGACCCCCTTCCAGTAAGGCATTAAAGAGCACAATTAGCATCTGTTGCATATGGTGCTTCCTTTCAACCTTCTGCCCATCAGGTAAAAATGGGTGGGGAGAAATATATATATTTTTTCATAGCATATCAGGGTTGGAAGGGACCTCAGGAAGTCATCTAGTCCAACCCCCTGCTCAAAGCAGGACTAATCCCCAGATGGATTTTTGCTGCAGATCCCTAAATGGCCCCCTCAAGGATTGAACTCATAATGGTGGGTATAGCAGGCCAATGCTCAAACCACTGATCTATCCCTCCCCCCTTAGCCAGATACACACTCTCTATAATCACATGCACGTGATCTGTGTATATAGATAGAGATAAAAATCACATGATTTACATATATAAATTCCACAGTGGTCACAGCTTTTGGTCCTATTGATTTCATTTTACTCTTGCTACGGATCCCAGGTGCAAAGTTTGGACCCGCTTTCGCGCTGTTCCTATCCAGGGACTCGGTTTGGCCCATGAGCGGGACAGAAGGTCGGTTAAGAAATTCTGATCTGGATCCAAGCTGGGATTGGCTCCTGCCTCCAGTACATGGAGGCGGCTAGATCTGGGGTTTAACCCCCGTCCCTGCCCCCTCCTTGTCAGTCTTTGTCCCTCGCCAGCTTAGACCGTGACAGATTAAGGTTTCATTTAGGGTTGCCAACCCTCCAGGATTGGCCTGGAGTCTCCAGGACTTAAAGATGAATATTTAATTAAAGATTATGTCATGTGATGAAAGCGCCAGGAATATGTCCAACCAAAACTGGCAACCTTCTCCCTCTGCCTCACAGAGCAGTGCCTATCAAATTAACTTACACAGCTGAACCAGCCTTTGAGGAGACCCCTCCCCACAGCCTCCCATCCAAGCCAGGCATCAGGACCTTGCAGGATCAGGCCCTAAAACAGGCCGACCTGCGGATTCCCTGCATCCCTTGGGCTGGGATCCCGTCTCTTTAAATAAAGGGGAGGGCAGGTTTCACCTGCTTCTTAACAGCCAGATCCAAAGTGCCCTGCTGTCAATGGAAGCACTCAGTGGGCATCAGATCGGGTCATAAAAGAGGATCTTTGAACTGCCGTGGGAGCTGCCATCGCATGGGATAAATCACTTCCCAGGAAGTTCTGCCCAGGCCCAGCCCCAGCCATTAAAACAGCGTCCTAACCGCCGGGACGGTGTTTTTCTTTGTTTTCATTAGCCAGTGAAATATTCAAACCAGGCCAGCACTGAATTCTATGTAATGCTCATGAGCAGCTTGGCGGGTTTATTTTTAAAACACACACACTATTCTGATTTTAGAACATGAGTCACGTCTAAATATAGCAGAGGTTGAAGACAAGGGGACAGTGGAGCAGTGTTTGGGTGGAGGAGCGCTTCCAAACCTTTTGCGAACTGACACACAAACTGCCTGCTGCGTTTGCTTTGCCCACCGCTAGAGGACAGCTGCCTCTGGGGTGGAACATGACTACTGTTTTGTAGCTCACAGCAACAGTGTGCAGGGATCACTCAGCTAGCATGCAGATGCGGCCACCTCCAGGCTGGCAGAACGAAGCTCTGTAGTAGCTCACAGCAATAAATAAATTAATGAAGATATCCTATTTCCTAGAACTGAAAGGGACCCTGAAAGGTCATTGAGTCCAGCCCCCTGCCTTCACTAGCAGGACCAAGTACTGATTTTTGCCCCAGATCCCTAAGTGGCCCCCTCAATGTCTTCCTCATTACCCTGGGTTTAGCAGGCCAATGCTCAAACCACTGAGCTATCCCTCCCCTAATGCTACACAGCAACTCACCCACTCAGCATGGAAATGCAGCCACCTATGGGCTGGAACACATCAGCTGTATAGTAGCTCACAGTACTACTGCACAGGGATTGCTCACTCATCACAGAAATGCAACCACCTCTGCGGCGGAACGCAGCAGCTGTTTAGTCGCTCACAGCAACGCTGCACAAGGCTCGCTAACGCTGCCCGGAAATGCAGCCATCTCTAGGGAGGAGCACTGCTGCTACTGAACGGATACACAGCAACTCGGCAGAACCATTTAGGGCACGAGGTAAAGAAGAGTCCCGTACTCAATTGAAACTGCATGGGGAATTGAAGGACGCAAAATATGAGCGCCCACAAGGGGCAGTGGCAAGGACGTCAGGGTTAAAACTCGGGCAAAAAAATGCCAAAGGACTGTAAAGAACCAGAACTAGGTTCTGTTCCACCTCTCCTCCACACGACACTGGCTGTAGCAGCAACACGCACAGCTCAGTTCATGGAGAGAGCCCTCCTAGAGAAGCACCCCCTGCACACCCCAGAACACAGAGCCTATTGCACAGGCTGCCTGTTGGAGGAGGATTTGGGGAAATCCATGCAGCGTAGCGTGGTAGAAACGGCTCTTTCTGGTGCTTATGGGGGAAGCTAGCTCCCGGCTGATTAAACTGGGCAGCTAAGAAAGGAGAAAGCCAGGTGACACACAGCTATAGCAAATTCCCTCGCTCTAGAACGGCCGACTGCATTACAACACGTGTCCTGCTGCGCCAGGGCCAGCACTGGAGAGGCCCAACCGGATGGCTCAGCCAGGGCCCTTCTCCCATCCCAGAAACGCCGAGCAGCTGGGCTCAATTAGCGGCTGCTTCGGGGAGCGGAGAGACGTCCGCTCCGTGCCACTTTGAAGGCGATTCAAACCCGCAGGCGGGCGGCCCCGTTGAAACTTATTGCTGGAGTGCAGCGCTGGGAGAGACAAAAATACCCCGCGGGAGCAGAGTTCTGGGCATGTGACAGCCGGGCCGCATTTATTCGCCATCTGGGAAGCTGGCAGCACCCCAGGGCCCAGGAGGTAACGCGAAGGTGGGAGCCAGGAGGCGACGGGGTGGGAACGCGAGGGCAAGAAGGCTTCCAGCACTCTTCCTCCCACCTCCCGCTTTAGCCTCGCCCCATACACCAGGCCATCTCCTCCGTGGCTCGGCACCTTCTCAGGATTTCACTCTGGCCCCTCGTCTCTTTCCATGTTGCAAAGTAGGGTACTGGGCCATTGTACGGGGCTTTGCAATCCCACTGCCGCTTGGGAGCTGGGGCAGTGTGGTCACCCCGTGCCCCCATTTTACAGATGGGAAAGCAGAGGCTTGGAGCTCAAAGGACATGAGGGAATCAGTGTCAAAGCCAGGGTCTGACCTCAGGAGTTCTTGGGCCCCAGTCCTGTGCTCAGGCCATGAGGGTAAATTACTCTGCACGTGTGTGTGTCACTTGCAAACAATCCCACTAGCTGCACAACTAGGAACCTAGCAGCATCTCCCCACAGTGCTGCAATTCATGGCCAGGGATTTCGTCCTGCTGGGAAGTTTGAGGCTATTCCCCCCTTTTCCCAGCCATCTGAGAGCAGCTTTTGTCGTCTCCTCCTCTTTAGCTGTTGCATAGGGTCAGGATTTCCTGGAACACAGATCACAGGCAGGGGCTCAAGCAAAGAGCGCTAATATCACAAATGTCAGACCTGAACGGGGGACCTCAGATCCCCATATGGGTTCAGGTCCAAATTCACAGCTCGAATCTTTCTTTAGGGTGAGTCGGAGTCGAATTCTCCAGACATCGGGGCAGTTTGGACTGGGATTTCCATATCTCCCCCATGTCAGGATCGAAGGTTCAGCCCCTAACAGAGGCACAGAGTTACGGGCCATAAAATTACCCAGTCCCTTTTAAAACACGAGGCTGCATAGTCTAGTGGCTGGAACACTGGGCCAGCAATTAGGAGAGCCGGGTTTTAGTCCAGGCTCTGACCCTGGCCTGCTGGGTCACCTCGGGCAAGTCACTTCCTCGCCCCGTGCCTCAGTTTCCCCATCTATAAAGCAAAGATTAGCTCTATCTTGCTTTGGAAAGTGCTTTGAGATCCCTGGATGAAAGCCTCGAAGTACGAAGCATTATTGAGCTTTTTCATGAAGATCCCTGTGTTGATGATGTCGGTTCTAAAGGCCAGTGGTTTAGTATTTGGGGGTGAAGGGCCAGTGGGGAAGAGAAGAGTTCGGGCTCCCAGTTTAAGCACATCCCTGTTTTGCCTGATGCAATTGTTACATGAAGCCCTGTGTGTCCTGCCGGTTTGGCAAAGAACGTCTAAGCAGAATATTTTCCCCCGTCCGGCTGGAGATCGCTTTAAAGTCGGACAGAAACAGCCGGTTCCTGACTACGGCCCTGCGACCACAATCCCAGACTTCCCGGAGAGGGAAGGGGGAGAGGCTAAGGAACTGACCCCTCCTTCCCTGAAATGAGAGGCTCAGTCGCATAACTACTCAAAAGGAAATTTACGAAAGCAACTTTCCAGGGGGCCCCTGACCCATGTCCCGAGTCTGATCCCTTCTAAGCAAAACAAACTAGCAACCGCAGGGCAGTTCAAACCTTGTTCTCTAGCTGCTTCTTGGGCTCCAGGAAGCACTTTGGATCCAAACCGGCTGACATTGGCTTCCCTGGGGTTTTCTAACCAGCCTCAAATCTCTCTCTTGATCATCTCTAATGCTTCCTCTGCACCCCCGGCCTCCAGCTAACTGCACACACAAGCAACAGCTAGGCGGGAGGTATTACGCGCTGGTTAGCACAGGTGCGGATGCCAGAACTCCTGGGTTCTCCAGGCAGTCTCTGCCACCAGCTTGCGGAGTGACCTCAAGCAAATCCCCTCCAGCCCCTCGGCTCGGTCTCTGGAAAGCAGGCAGGCGGCGCTGCGAGGCTTAGCTCAATCGTGTCTGTAGGACGCTTTGAGATCCTCCCACTTGCCTGCTGGGTGACCTCTGGCATCTCACTTCCCCCCATTTGCCCTCCCACCCTTTGTCTGGGGCCGGGACTTTCTCTGTCCGTACAGCCAAGGAGGCCCCACTCTCAGACAGGGCTCCCCGGGCACAGAGAGGTTTTCATTCCATTTCCCACCTTCCTCCCTCCCTCCCTCCCATGATTAATAAGCAACAGCGAAACGCACAGGAGACAGTTTAAATGCCTACAACCTCCTGGCGCCCCGTGACTCAAGCATCAAGCGATGGCCTGGATCATCTCAGGCCCGGGGGGAGGGGAGGGGGAGACAGACCTGGAAACAGCTGTTGAATGGAGCGAAAAACAGGACCAAGCCAGCCTCTGAAGGAGAGCGGAGGCATTCCCTCGCCCTCCCGCTCCTTCCTCCACACTTGGGAGCCAAGAGATGAAAGTTGCCAGCGGTTGAAACTGTGCAAAAGAGGGGGGGGGGGGGATGAGCAAGTCTGTACTCCTGGGCCGGCTGGTAACGCTGTTAACAGCTGGCTGCTCATCCGGAGCAAGGAGGGAGGATTACATTGGGGAGGCGGGTTGGGATTAATGGTTTCTGCAGCGCCCGGAGTGGAGGGTTCACCACCCTGCTTCCCCTCGGCGTCTGGGGGTGGGATTCAATCCTATGGGCCCCCAGCCAGCAGCAGGGCCGGAGTCCGTGTGCTGGGTGCAGCAGCCGAGGGTACAACAGAACCAGCCGCTCCAGCGCTGCGCACCCCTCGCTGAAGGTAGCCGGGGGGCAGGACCTCAGGGCTACTCCAACCAGCTCCAGGATTGTGGGAGGTTCGAGCCCCTTCTACTGGGCTCTGCACTGGTGAATTCAGCCCCATATCTGTGCTACGCATGGGATCAGGACAGAGAGGTCCCCACCCCACCCGCCACCCCCCAATCTCTAGAGGGATGCTTTGGAGGAAGCTGGGGGGGGGAACCCATAATGCGCCTGGGCAAGCGTGCACAGCTGCACCTGTTCTGCAAGGGCTGTGCCCGGGGGCTACAGAGCCAGAGCTCTGCAAAGGAGCCTAAGAGGGGTTTAACCCAGCTGCCTAATCCACGCTCATCGGGAGGAGCGAGGCTGCACCCTGCAGATGCTATCGAGAGAAAAGCAACGTTTCCTGTTGTTTGCCCGGCCCCGGAGAGGAAGGGCGAGACAAGCCAGCGTGAAAATCTGCAGTGTGCTGAATGGGCGAGCGTGCGTGTGGCACCACTGCCCTCCAGTGGAGGGAATCGGCACTGCCCAGCTATGTGTCACGAGCCCTGTATTGCTGATGGCGATTCCCCGTTAGCTCAAGTCAGAAGGGGACAACTAGCTGCTTCCTGGGGGCTGCCAGACAATCCCAAATAATGGCTCTCGGCACTCACATAGGGCTAGTCACGTGTGGCTCTCTAAAGCATTTTACAAAGGTGGGTAAATAACATTATCCCCCTGGAACAGGACACTGAGGCATGAGAGAGCAGGACCATCACTAGGCCAAGGAGTCTGGGATAGAACCCAAGAGTCCTGAGCTCAGTGTACTCACTAATGGCTGATGGGAGAATCTGTTGCCTGTGCCCATCTACTGGAAAGCAGCGGCAGGAGACTCTCTGAAACACATGCTCCAGGACCTGGACCTGATTCATGAAAGCCGGGGTGGGCATAGCGGAGCGGTGCATGCGCTCGCTAGAGAAACCAACCCTTCCTGCTGCACCGCCTACCCGTTCCTTCATGAGGCAGGAAAAGGTTTTCACTTCCTCGACCACGAGGCAGCTGCTTTGCAGATACACCCGGTTTTGAGGAACCAAGAGGCTGAGCAGACAGCCCAACGAAGGGGAATTCCAGGGTACGGCAGAGCGGGAGGGTGGGTTACATCCCAATGGTGCTTCCTTCCAGGGCAGCGGATGGATCACAGGGAATCCGTCACCGCTAGGTCACTGATTCAAATCCAGCCTGGATCAAAAGCACCGGGGTGATGAGCCAACATCTCACAGAGAATGCCACTTACTGAGTTGCCAGGCACCCTGGGAGGAGAGGTCTCCCACAGGTCCCACCGTCTTCCTTAGCTGATGGGGTCCCAGCAACAGCGGGCGTGGGCGTCCCCCCACCCTGCTCTAACCTTTAGACCTGGGAAGAGAACCCAGAAGTCCTGACACCCGCTCACAGGCTCTAACCAGCAGAACCCCAATCCCCAGCCAGAGCTGGGAAGAGAACCCAGGAGTCCTGACACCCGCTCACATGCTTTAACCACTAGACAACACTTCCTTCCCACAGCTGGGAAGAGAACCCAGGAGTCCTATCACCCTCTCACATGCTCTAACCAGGAGACCCCAATCCCCAGCCAGAGCTGGGAAGAGAACCCAGGAGTCCTGTCACCTGCTCAAATGCTCTCACCCTTAGACAACACTTCCTTCCCACAGCTGGGAAGAGAACCCAGGAGTTCCTGATCACAAGCTCCAACCAGGAGGCCCCGGGCTCCCCCCCTGCCAGTCCCCGGCCGGGTCACAAACCGAACGGTCCCTCCTACCTTCGACTTGCCCGTCATCTTCATGAAGAAGCTCAGGGTTCGTCCCAGAGGGCTTCCCTCCCGGCGCTGGTTCTCCTGGTCTCCGGCCTCCCCCGCAGCGTCCAGCTGTCCGCAGCTCCCGGCATTAAAGCTGCAGGGGAAAGAGGATAAAAAAACACAACCCCACGGGCGCTAAAGACAAACAATCCCCCTGTTTTCTTGTTGTTGTTTAAAGGCCAGGAAATAGGGAGGGGCCAGCGCCCGGAGCAGCCCCAGCGACACACAGGGCGGCTGCTGCAGTTCCCAGCTGGGGGAAGCGCACACAGAGCCCTCTGTTTGCTTAGGCAGCCTTAGATGTTGGGCTGGGCAATTGGGTTTGTAGCCGCAGCCCCTTTGCACAGGAAATTGGGGGCGGGAGAGGGGGGCGGATTTCACACACCCCTGAGCTCAGGTGCTCAGAAGCCACGGTGACGGGCAGCAGCTTATAATCTGCTTCATCTCGAGAGATGGGACACGAACTAGTCTGCACAAATCAACCCAAATGGGGTGGGTGGGGGGAGAACTACAGGTAAATTCCTCCCATCCTCCCCCCTCTGGCCGATCCCGCTGTCCTGAGGTCGAGATCGGGCGCCCTTCGAAGGGACCTGCCACAAGTCACTGGGCCCGCTGCAGGAATCAGGGTGGGGACCTGCCGGCTGTACCACGAGAGGAAGGATGGACTTGTGGTTAAGGGACTGCCCAGGCTATGTGGGTTCTAATCCCAGCCCTGCCACTAGTTTCCGGGGTGACCTTGGGCAAGTCACTTGCCTGCCTCCGCACAGAAATTTCAGTCCCGAGGCTCTGTCAAAAGCCAGCGCGCCCCTTGCTGTCACCGCCAGCATGAAGGCAGACTCTTAGCACCAGGGTCGCAGAAAGCGCCATCCATGGTAAAGGAATCGATGCCGTCCCAGCAGGGTCCGTTTCCTGCATTAGCATCACCGGGGTCCCTCATTCTGGGTCTTCCACCACACATGGAGGCCCTCCCGCAGGCCTTGGCAGGGTGAGGCATGCTCCAGAAGTCACCCCCCCAGGGACTACAAATAGGTTACACACACACACACACACAGAGCGAGGACAGGAGTAGGTCCCTGACTCCAAAGCCAAGAGATGCAGAGCGATAAGAAAGCACCCTCCCACCCCCCACTCTCCTGGGACAGGCTCTTGTCTGGGCTGACCATGGGGAAGGGAAGGCGGAGAGAAAAGGGTCCCAAGGACACAGATCTAGGCCAGGTTGGCATTGACGGCTCAGTGCCCGGCATATAGTCCAGCCACGCAGCTTCCAGTTACCCACCCGGCGCCCTGCAGGCAGCCAGCGAGAGATCGGCCTTGATCAAAGCCAGGGGAGAGGCCCTGCTCAGTAATCCCAGCCCTGAAATAACAAAGCGCCTGGCTGGCTGGTCCCCCCTAATGAAGACGGGAATGGGCTGTGACAGGGGATGGATGGATGGAGATTATGGTAATCCTCTCGGCAGGGCAGCGCGGGGTGGGCGGAGACCTGGACATCTGCAGCCTGGCAGGGTGGGGAGGCGCGGGAGCCAGGCAGAGGAGCACAGTCAAAGACACCAACCGAGCCCAAGGGCCTAGAGGGGAGATGGTAGTGTGAGATTCCAGCTACAGCCGCTTTATACCGCGCTGGCAGCATGCAGGGACGGGTCTCCCACTCGGGAACAAAGGTCCCACCCCCTTCGGGAGCAGACGTGAAACCAGCTGGAGGGTCTCAGCCTAGCCCCAACAGGCCCCAGGGAGCCACCTATCCTTGTCCCTAGAGGACACAGGCTCAGGGCAGGCAGCATCTGCAGGTATGGCCAGCACCGGGCACACCAGGGCCCCGCTCATGCTGGGGTCTTGTGCTTTCCCCGGGGTTAAAGAAGATTGCGACATGGGAGTTCTTATTGCACCAGCCAAGGAGAGGGGGGGTTCTGGGGCGGGGGGGAGCCAGAGCTGTGGGGTGAGGGTGGAGGTGCTGCTTATGGGATAGGGAGCAGCATACCCCAAGCCTGAGGGGGAGGGGAAGCCCCCCCTGTGCTCTTAGCAGGGGGAGCTGCATTCCTGCCCTGGCCATCACTGTCCTACAGCTACTAGGGGCCAGCAAGATTGGCAGGGGTGGGGCTCGCCCTGCCGCTGCACTCCGGCACCTCTCAATGCCCCATCGCCCAACGAGAATAACGGTGCCAGGGCCCTAAGCAAACACGGGCCAGGCTCCCAGGGGGCCGGCGCCGCGCACAAGGGCCTCTCTGTCTGCGAAGGAGCCTCAGCGCTAATTCACGGTGGTGAATTATGAGCAAGGCAGAGCCATTACGGAGAGGTCAATTAACACGTCTGCGTGGCCGCAAAGAGCTTTTGTCCCCCCTGGCTCGGAGGCATGCGGCGCGCCCGCTGGCTGGAAAGGGGGCCACGTTCTCGTTGCAACCGCAGGGATAAACGGCAGCTGAAAGCGGAGCTGGTCACCCCCACCCCTGGCTGCAATCGACAGGGAGGGAGGGAATACAATGAGGCCGGTGCATGCAGCGTGGGCTTGGCTGTCCAGGACAATTCAGCGTCGCCAACTCTGGCGGTATCGGGTGGGGTTTTTCTTAAAGGCCCCAGCTCCGGGAGTCAGGGGATTAAGGAGGCGGAATTTCATACCCACATGGTCCACAGACCCCAATTTAAGGTTTTTCCCTGATCCTTTCCTGGGTGGGGAGCCAGGGGTCAGCGCTCTTGGAGGGAGTCAAGATTTCCAGGGTGCCTCCCCAGGGCACCACCCAGCTCCCACCCAGCCTTGTCTGCATTGTAAAGCTTTGCCAGTGTAGCTACACAAGCAAAAACCCTCCTGGCCTGGATGCATTTTTACTGGCAAAAGAGTGTTTTGCCGGTATCGCTGGTCCTGATTCGGGGAGTGAAAAATCGACGATGGCGGCAAAAGCACTTTTTAGGCAGCAGAGCTGCATCTACACTAGGGCTTTTGCGACACGGTTGTGTCATTAAACAATCACATCCCCTAACTGCTAAGCTGGCGAAACCTTTAAGCGTAGATCTGGCTGTAGAGGGACTTTCCCAACAGGAAGGGGAAGCTTCCAGCTAAATCAGACTCAACACATGAACCGAGTCACCTTTCACTTGTCCCCGCCCACCTCACCAGTTTGCAATGATCGAAGGCTTTCTGTTCCCTTCCCAGCCCCGGCGCCTGTATCCCACCCTGCACTGAAGTCATAGCGCCGCACACGAACCGCAGCGCTCGTTTCCGGGGCAACGCGCTGATGGCAGAATGATCTCAAACGGTGAATGGGGACAGAGTCAGTGTGAGGTGGGGTTGTAAAAAGTTTTTAAAACCTAGTGGTGCAGCCCTATGAGTGATCCCATTGAAAAAAAAAACATCTTTGATGTCTCAAGTTTGTCCTTACCCAAGATTATTAACAACGGTTTGTATGACTGTAGCATCTAATATTTAATATTTGTATTGTGAGCACCTAGAAGTCCCAGTCACGGACCAGGGCCCCCACGGTGCTAGGTGCTGTACAGACACAGAACAGAAAGACAGGCTCTGCCTCAAAGAGATTACAGTCACCTAGAGATCGCAACCAAGAGCAGGGCCCTATGGTGCTAGGAGCTGTACAAAGAATCATAGCACTGTAGGGCTGGAAGGGACAGCAAGAGGTCATCAAGTCCGGCTGGGCAGGACCAAGTAAACCCAGACCACCTCTGACATCCCTGTCCTTAAAACCGCCAATGAGGGAGATTCCACAACCTCCCCTGAGAATTAGAAAGGCTTTCCTAATATCTCCCCTAAATCGCACTAGCTGCAGATTAAGCCCATTGCTGCTGCTTCTATCTTCAGAGGACACGGAAAACAATTGATCCCCGTCCTCTTTGTAACACCCCCTAACATATCTGAAGACGGTTTTCAGCTCTCCTCCTGCCCCAGCCTGTCTTCTCTTCTCAAGACTCCACGTGCCCCTACACACTAAAGGGACTGCCTGGCTTGAACCATACCAGTGTGGTTGAAGTGGCACAAGATTTTGTGTAGAAAAGGTCCAAGAGAGCACACAAGTTTTCACACTAACTAGACAAGCGACGAAATATTCTTCCCCCCCGTGTAAGATTGGGAAACTGAGGCACAGATCCTCAGTCAGAGGTATTGAGGCTCCTAACACCTATTGAAATCGATGGGATTTGGGGCACCCAAATACCTTTGAGGATCTGGGCCTAAGTGACTTACCCAAGGTCACAGAAGGAGACCAGACTTGAACTCAGGTTAGCTACAGCTAGATGTGAAATCGACCTTAAGTACAAATGAAACTGACTAGTCCCGCTGAAGTCCAGCAGAAGTAAACAAACAGCAGAAATAGGGGAGGGTAAAGTCCAGTTTGGGTAGCTACATTCCAGCCACCTCCCCCTGCAGTTTCAATTGGATGTGGCCTACGTCTTCACTTCCTGTCCTAAACCCTGCCAGTTCTAAGAACCGGAGGTGCTGTTAGTAACACAGAGACGTGTGTTGGTTTAACTCACAGCTTTCACTGGATCCCTGGGAGTTCTGCCCCAGGCCAGCAGGAGTTCACCCATGATTTTTCACAAGGACTGGCCAGAATCAACCAATATTTTCCTTTTCAAGTCCGCTCCAGTCGGGAAGCTGCTCTCTGTGAGCAATATGTAGCACATGGCTCCATTCTCATTAATTCATCCATCCCCTCCCACCAGCTCCAGCGACAGATCTCTCGTCGCTGGCTGCCCCGCCTGACACAGACACAAACAATGGAGGGCAGTGTGTGACAGGCGGCTCGGGAGACGTTCAGGGAGATGGTGAGGTCTAGTGGTCGGAGCAAGGGACTCACAAGCCCAAGGTTTGCATTCCCAGCTCTGAGAGTGGAACCTGATGGTCAGAGCTGCAGGACATGGAGCCGGATCTAGTATAGGAGGAGCAGGGGGTGGATTCCATTCCCAGTTCTGCTACCTCTGGCCTAGATACACTTCATGGTCTATGCTGGCTTCTAGCAGCATAGACCCTGGCCACAGAAAGCTCGCTGAGGGAGGAGCTTGTGGTGATTGAAAATTAATGCAGCCTCCCTGTGCTCAAAAAGCAGGGGTGGGGGGGCAAGTCCAGCGCACAGGAATACTCTGGCTGGGAACATAATCATCATCTCTCTGTTATGGATGGGGAAACTGAGGCACGGAATGGGGAAGCAACTTATCCACTGTCACCCACCAAGTGGCAAATAGATGACAGAGTTGCAGGTTAAAGACAGAAGGGATCTCCTCCAACCGTGTGCAGGATCTAATCCTGACGCCGCGGCCTGGGCTCTCACCAGTAGGCAATACTGGAGAATGTCACAGGGATGGGATGAACAACGCTATCTGAATTAGCACAGCTGGTTGAAACTTTTTTGTCTACATGCCCCCCCCCCCAAAAAAAACCCTAGAAACTTCCCTGAGAAAACCAATTTCATCCAGATTTTTGTTTAAAAAAAAAGCCCAAACCCACAAACCTGAACCCCCCAACTAGAAAAAGAAAAAAAAAAGACTCTTGATTTTTGTTTTAATGAAAACCCAAACAGGGGTGGGAAAACAACCCCCCCTTCCCCCACTTTCATCAACTTCTAAAAACAAAATGCATTTCTGAAACAACTCTACCAACCATTCAGCTAGAGGCATCTACTCGAAGGACCTAACAGCAGTATTGCCATCCGAAGCATTCCAAAATAATGAGCCACTCCCCTCCCCCAAAACCCCCCCACCACCAATTTAACTTTAAAAATCCTGAAACTTTGAAAAGTAACAAATGTCGGGGGTCTCTTTTGGTTTGCTTTCTGCCTTTTGAGCTTTTAGGGAATCACATCTCCAAACTTTACAAGGGGGCTAGGAACTTACTTGAAAAAAAAGAAAAGAAAGCGGAAGGTCTCCCGTCACATGACCCCGGGAGCTGGCGCTTTAAGGAAAAACCCCACCGAATAGCACGAGACTTGCAGTAAAGCAGCCAGAGATGGCGACGCTGAAATATGCTAAGGCCGTGAACTGTGACAGACAGGCCAAGCGGCCAGGCCTGAGACCAGATCTGTAAAGGCATTTTGGTGCCTAGTGCGATTTTCAGTAGGTGCCTATCAGCATCCTCAAATCTGTACAAGTCTGGCGCCAACCTCCCAGGAATCTCAAATCCTTCCCTTACCATCTGGGACAAATACCCCCCTTTCCCCGGAAGCAGAGACCAGCAGTATCTGCAGATGCCAGGACACCCCACTAGGGGGAGGCTGTGCCCAAGGCGTAAATATGAATGAAGCCTGTTCATAGCAGGCAGGTGGCCACAGCTGACTGCTTGCCTGGGCCAGCCAGTGAATGAAGTAAGCCCCGATTCTGCCCTCTCAGCACAGCCCAGGCTGGGTTTGTGACCACAACCGGAGAGCAATAAAACGGAAGCTTTCTCCCCAGCTCGGAGCATCACTAAGGATTTTCTCAGCAGGCCCGCAGGTCCTTCTCCCACCAAAAGCAACATTCAAGCCCTTTCTACACCCCTAGGTTGGAGCTAGTCTCCCTCTAGATGGCATATTTCTCTCTGGTCCCCTTACTGAGCCCCCGTCACTCTGTGAAATGTTCATCCTCACAGCACCTCTGCGAGGCAGGAAGCCGTTATCTCCAGCGGGGAGCTGAGACATGCAGAGATGAAGGCCCTAAACCTCACAGGTATTTAGGCCGGGGGCTAAATAGAACAGGGGGGTCCAGAGGGCCATGGCCCCATCACTTTTTACCGGCCAGAAGGGTGAGCAGTCAGAGAGAGAGAGAGAGAGAGAGAGAGAGAGAGAGAGAGAGAGAGTGTGTGTGTGTGTGTGTGTGTGTGTGTGTGTGTGTGTGTGTGTGTGTGTGTGTGTGGGGAGAGGAGCACGTGGGGGGCAGCGTCTCAGCAGAAAGGGGCGGCACAGGGGCAGGGTCTCAGATGCCAGTAGGCCCCACCCGCTTTTAGGGAGTTCCACTCCTGATTTAGGCCCCGCTAATTTCTGTTGAAGTTAGACACCTAAATACTAGGGCCGTCGACCGATCGCAGTTAACTCACGCGATTAACTCAAAAAACTGAATCGCGATTAAAAAACTGAATCGCCCTGTTAAACAATAGAATGCCAATTGAAATGTATTAAATATTTTTGGATGTTTTTCAAATATATTGATTTCTATTACAACACAGAACACAAAGTGTACAGTGCTCACTTTATATTATTTTTATTACAAATATTTGCACTATAAAAATGATAAACAAAATAAATAGTATTTTTCAATTCACCTCATACAAGTACTGTAGTGCAATCTCTTTGTCCTGAAAGTGCAACTTACAAATGTCGATTTTTTTTTGTTACCTAACTGCACTCAAAAACAAAACAATGTAAAACTTCAGAGCCTGCAAGTCCACTCAGTCCTACTTCTTGTTCAGCCAATCGCTAAGACAAACAAGTTTGTTTACATTTGCAGGAGATAATGCTGCCTGCTTATTTGCAATGTCACCTGAAAGTGAGAACAGGCGTTCGCATGGCACTTTTGTAGCCAACTTTGCAAGGTATTTACGTGCCAGATATGCTAAATATTCGTATGCCCCTTCATGCTTCAGCCACCATTCCAGAGGACATGCTTCCATGCTGATGATGTTCGTTAAAAAAAATAGTGCGTTAATTAAATTTGTGACTGAACTCCTTGGGGAGAATTGTATGTCCCCTGTTCTGTTCTACCCGTGTTCTGCCATATATTTCATGTTATAGCAGTCTCGGATGATGACCCAGCACATGTTGTTTGATTTACGAACACTGTCACTGCAGATTTGACAAAACGCAAAGAAGGTACCAATGTGAGATTTCTAAAGATAGCTACAGCACTCCACCCAAGGTTTAAGAATCTCAAGTGCCGTCCAAAATCTGAGAGGGACAAGGTAGGGAGCATGCTTTCAGAAGTCTTAAAAGAGCAACACTCTGATGCGGAAACTACAGAACCCGAACCACCAAAACAAAAACAAAAAATCAACCTTCTGCTGGTGGCATCTGACTCAGATAATGAAAATGAACATGCGTCAGTCCGCACTGCTTTGGATCGTTATCGAGCAGAACTCGTCATCAGCACGGATGCATGTCCTCTGGAATGCTGGATGAAGCATGAAGGGACATATGAATCTTTAGCGCATCTGGCACGTAAATATCTTGCGACGCTGGTTACAACAGTGCCATGCGAACGCCTGTTCTCATTTTCAGGTGACACAGTAAACTAGAAGTGGGCACCATTATCTCCTGCAAATGTAACCAAACTTGTTTGTCTGGACGATTGGCTAAACAAGAAGTAGGACTGAGTGGACTTGTAGGCTCTAAAGTTTGATATTGCTTTATTTTTGAATGCAGTTATTTTTTTGTACATAATTCGACATTTGTAAGTTCAACTTTCATGATAAAGAGCTTGCACTACAGTAGTTGTATTAGGTGAATTGAAAAATACTATTTCTTTTGTTTTTTACAGTGCAAATATTTGTAATAAAAATAATATAAAGTGAGCACTGTACACTTTGTATTCTGTGTTGTAATTGAAATCAATATATTTGAAAATGTAGAAAACATCCAAAAATATTTAAATAAATGGTATTCTATTATTTAACAGTGTGATTAATCGTGATTAATTTTTTTAATCACTTGACAGCCCTACTTAATACCTTTGAGAAGCTGGCCTAAGTGATTTGCCCAAGGGCACCCACCCAGTGCCTGTGGTACAGGAACTGAATCTGGTTGCAGGCTCCTGGCCTGTCTCCCCCAGCTCAGGAAGGGCTGACCCCACATGCCCAAACTCTACTCAGCCCCTTTCTGTGGGGCACAGCAGGGCCACCCAGAGGATTCAGGGGGCCTGGGGCAAAGCAATTAAGGGGGCCCTTTCCATAAAAAAAAGTTGCAATACTATAGAATACTATATTCTCGTGGGGGCCCCTCCGGGGCCGGGGGCCTGGGGCAAATTGCCCCACTTGCACCCCCCCCCTCCGGGCAACCCTGGGGCACAGTTTGATTTAGCTGGGGATTGGTCCTGCTCTGAGCAGGGGGTTGGATTAGATGACCTCCTGAGGTCCCTTCCAATCCTGATAGTCTATGATTCTATGGTTCTTCAGACACCCGACTCATCAGGTAACAACTCCCACACTGTACGGACGCAGCTCTTCCTCCGGCCCTCAGCACAAAAACCCGCCCGCTTCCCACCGGAGATGCTCGCTGGCTTTTAGAGTCACTTGATCAAGCCCAGCTGGGAGGTGGCTGATCGGGCGCAGGCGAGACTGCACAGCGTATTGGAGTGGGCCTCCCAGCCCGGATCCGCAGACGGTGGGGCTCACGCTACTCCTCTAAACCCAGCCCTGCTCTGAAGTTGTGGCTCAGTCCGGTGGCTGGGCTCTAGGACCCTGCGAGGTGGGAAGGCCCCAGAGCTTGGGCTGCAGCCTGAGCGTCTACACCACAATTAAACAGCTGGCAGCGGCGGGTGTCTAATTGCAGTGTAGACGTAGCGGTAGCCAACTCACACAGGGGAGTCTGCGGCTGAGCAGGGAACTGAACCTACGCCTTCCCATTCCTCTCGGGGGGGCTTTGGCCAGGGCCCCAAGCGGCGTAGCAAACCCCAGCATGCTGGCTGGGCTCATACAGCAGCGAGAGTTGGGGCCCCAGGAGATTCTGGCAGCCTGACTCAGACGAGTTACTCAGGGTTTGCATCAGTCACATTCCACGAGCCGACCGGGATCATGACGTCCAGGGGCCGCGACGCAGCAGCCGGACGTGCCCGGGAGAGGATGCTTGAGCAAACAAAATGAAATCGACAGCTTAAAGGGACGCCCAGATGCATTAAACCCTCTGCCATCCGGAACTCCCTCTCGTCGGAGTTTGCTCCTGGAGTCCGCGGGGCCCAGATCCACAAAGGTATTTAGGCTCCTAACGTGCACTGAAATCAGGAGCCTAAACACCTCTGTAGATCTGCACACTGGTAAATGTCCCCTTAGATCCTTTATTCAAGCAAATCTTTGGGCTTTAACCAGCTCTAAGCCGCTTGTTATCTGCTTCTGTGACTGTCCACACAAGGGAAACTTTTCCCACCATGGCTGTGTGATTTGTATCAGGAATCTCATGAATTAGGGCCCTACCAATTTCACAGCCATGAAAAATGTGTCACGGCCCACGAAATAAGCCCTTCCCCGTGAAATCCGATCTCCCCCTTGCTGCTGGGAGCGCCCCTGCCAGGGGCACCTAACTGCTAGTCCTGGCCAGGCTCGGGAGGGTCAGGACTTGTCCTTCCCCTGCACAGCCGCTCTCGGTGGGGAGATCAGACCCACCTGCAGAGCCAACGCAGAAGTGAGGGTGGTACCTCCTCACCCTCACTTCTGCGCTGCAGCAGCCTCGGGGTGTCCGTGCTCGGGCATTCTGCCCCACCCCCACGGCTCCTGCTGGAGTTCAGGGTGCCCGTTTTTCCGGGGGCCTCCAAAATGGCCGGGGCCCTTGGACACTGGCCGGGACTAGCAGCTATGGGCTCCCAGCTGGGGGGAGATTGGCATCACCTCCACCTCCGGGAACCTCCTCCAGCTGCAGGAAGCTCCGCAGCTGCTGCCTTCAGAGCTGGGCTCAGCACAGAAGTGAGGGTGGCAATCCTACGACACTGCCCCCCCCCCCAACAGCTTTGTGACCCCCCCGCCATGATCCCCTTTTCAGTCGGGACCCCGAAAGTTACAACACCCTTCAGGTAAACATCTGAAATCAGGAAATTGACCAATTTTAAAGCCCTCTGGCCGTGAAATTCACCAAAATGTACCGTGAATTTGGTAGGACCCTACTTAAAGCCCCTGCTTCTGGAGTCATGGGATTAGGAGAGAATCTCAGCTGCTGCTTCTTTTTTAAGCAAGTTTCTGGCTCTCACAGCTGCAAACAGAAACTTGAAAATGTGAATCCCATTGGCTCCAAAACCAGAAGGTAAATAAAAAGAACCTCAAGATTACTGGTTTTATATTTTTAAATCTCATGATTTGGGGGGCGGCAGGGACCTGCCTCGCGATTCTTAAGCCACACTACTATTGTCTGCACCAATTCAGCAACAGCAAGTGAGGAGCTGAGAATCCAGGTTCCCATCCCATTTGAAGTATGGCATCAATGAAACCTGCTCCATACGGTACTGGACTAACAGGGGTCCTTAGCCTGTTAACCCTTCGGGGCTCGGGGAGCGACTTATTATTATTTGTATTATGGTAGCATCGAGAGGCGGCTGCTGAGATCAGGACCCCATCATGCTAGGCACGGTACACAGACATAGTGAGAGCCAGCCTCTGCCCTGAAAAACTTGCAAGCTAAATAGAAAAGAGAAACAAAGGAACAACAAGAAGCCCAGCAGTGACGAAGCTCTTCTCATGAATAGGTCTTAAAGTGCTTTAACAGAGGAGGTCAGTATCATTAACCCCACTTTACCGGTGGGGAAACTGAGGCAGGGAGGGGACTTGCCCAAAGTCACACAAGGAGCCAGGGACAGACCCCAGACCGCCTGAGGCAAACGCCTCTGTCTTACCCACAGGACCATCCTCCTTCTCCAAGTACAGCCCCTCCGCTGTACAGCTCCCGGCACCCAGACACATCTTGACGACGAGCAAATGCCTCCGAGCCTTACCCATTGACGAGGTCCATCCCAGAAGCGAAGAGGGAGATTTCTGCAAAGGTGAAAACAAAAAGACAGTAGGAAGCCGTAGCCCGGAGGCCAACGAAGAGGTTCACAGCAAAGTCAGCGTCCCGTGGGCTTCACTAAACTAACCACTAGGATACCGATCCAGCACGCTGCAGCTTCCTAGAGATACCGCAAGGCTCGGGGTTAGGACCGGAGAACACAGGAGCGGAATAGCGTTGAGTCTTGCTTTCTGTCTACGGCTCAACTACTCCAAGTCCTCTGAAATCCCCACACTCAGGGCCAGCTCCAAGCACCAGCTTACCAAGCAGGTGCTTGGGGCGGCCACTTCGGAGAGGGGCGGCGCGTCCAGCTGTTCGGCGGCAATTCGGCGGACAGTCCCTCACTCCTGCTCGGAGCGAAGGACCTCCCGCCGCATTGCCGCCGCAGATCACGATCGCGGCTTTTTTGTTTGTTTGGCTGCTTGGGGCGGCCAAAACCCTGGAGCCGGCCCTGCCCACACTTACTCGGATTGTCTTGAAATTTGCTGTGCCACCTCGGCGGGGAGGGGTAAGGCTCATGGTCCAGCTCTGGGGCTGTTTGAGTAAAGGGGTCTTGAGATACAGCCCCCTAGCACTAGCCATTTGCAAAATCGCCCGGCTCTGATCACTTTTTTTGTGCACCCGGAGGGCACGAATGAGAGGTTTAAGTATCGCCTCTCTCCCCATGCTGGCAGGGCAGCAGGCCCCACCGGGCAACCTCACCTCGGGGCTAAAGTTTTGGGGCGTTCCATTGATTTAGGAGGGAAACGGCAGCACAGCAGATGGCTCATGACAGATTCAGAGCCGGGCTGGTGCCCGAGGGCGAAGGCCCGTGGACATCATCACACTGCAAAGTCCCGGAAAGCTCCCCGCCGAAACCCGAGGCTGCGCCGGAGACGCACAGTTGCCTCAGGAAGGGGCGGCCCGCAAGGCCATGATCACAAAGCCGAGGGCCTGGTGGAAACACTCAGCGTGCTGGAGAGATCACCGAGCATCAGGGCCGCGGGACGGGACCCTCCCCGAGGGAAACGCTCTCGTCCTAGAGAGAAGTCGCTCCCCTCACAAAGGAGAGGGCACCAGTCAAAGGCTGATGTGCCCCTTGCCGCCTGCTTGGGCCTGGCTTTGGGCTGGCTCTCTGCCCCCAGCTGAGTCGCCCACCTTAGCAAGGGGATCAGGTGGGAAGCTGACCCAGGTCGCTTTGATCCGGCTTCCACCCACGGGGCAGGAGTCTGCCCTTTGCCTGGCAGCGGCTATCACCGCTGGGCGAGGCGTTCCCAGCCTTATAGCTGCACTCAATTGCTGGTGACAACACGGCCCAGTTCCTCTCCTCCCTGTCGGGCGAGAGCCTGGCTAGGGGGCAGGCATAGGCACCAACTCTGGGGGTGCTCAGGGGCTCACGCACCCCTGGGGCTGGCTGCCAATCAGCTCTTCAGCAGCCACCCCACCCGTCAGCTGTCGAGCGGGGCTGCCCCGCCACTGACCCCTCTCTGCCCCCTCCCCCGCCCCCAATGTCCTTAAGGCAGGAAGGGGCAGAAAGGAGTGAGCGGGGAGAGGCGCTCAGGGGAGGGGGGCTCAGGGAAGGGGCGGGGTTTTGGGGGGGGGGGGCAGTGTGGAACACCCACCAGCAAAACCAAAAGTCCTGTGGGCGCAGGGCTAAGGAAGAAAAGCCGGCTGGGATGGGGAAGGGTTTGTCCTAGGATTGCAGAGCGAGAGACACCCCCTGTTTCCCAACCCTCCCCCCAAGAAGGGAGGCTCGGCCAGGAAGGAAATCCAACAGGTCAAATGCCCTGGAGCAGGTCCTGGGGATTTCCTCTGGTCTCAGCTCTCTCCCTGGTGGCCAGTAGCCAGCACTGCTCGGGTGCCCAGATGTCCCAATTTTATAGGGACAGTCCTGACTTTTGGGTCTTTTTCATAGAATAGAATATCAGGGTTGGAAGGGACCTCAGGAGGTCATCTAGTCCAACTCCCTGCTCAAAGCAGGACCAATCCACAGACAGATTTTTGCCCCAGATCCCTAAATGACCCTCTCAAGGATTGAACTCACAACCCTGGGTTTAGCAGGCCAATGCTCAAACCACTGAGCTATCTTATGTTGGCTCCTATTACCCCCTGTCCCGATTTTTCACACTTGCTGTCTGGTCGCCCTAGGCACTGCCTGGTGGGGAATTTGGAGCCAAGGCGGCGGGAGGTACATGGCAGAACACCTGGCCCGTGCTCAGGGCTCTGCTGGCACTGCACAGCAGCAAGGGGGCGCCCCAAGCCTCTCTGGACGCCCCCCCCCCCCCCGCCAGCACTTGGGGTTGCCTGACAGGCTGGGGTCAGAGGAGCCAGGTGGAGGGGCCTTCCCTACTCACCATCCGCATCCGGGAAGCGGTCGATGCCGCTCAGGGAAACGCACTTGGAGAGGGCGCTGGAGGCGGGGTTCTGCCCGGTCCGATAGGCCTGCAAACTCCTGGCGTCTTCCTGGGGACAAGCGCAGGGATCAGTGCCAGGCAGCGCAGGGGTACGGCTGCCCCCGCTGCGCCAGGTGAGGGGGGTGGCTCGGGGCAACGGCTCAAAAACACAGCGGCGTGCCCACTGCTTCCCGCAGCACCCGCCCGTAGGAGGGCAGGGTCCCCGCCACACCCCCTCGCCAGCGGAACGGGGGTTCACGAACCCCTGGCTGGGACCCCCACTCACTGCTCCAAGGAGAGCTGGTTGGGGTTGCTGTGGGGAGGGGGTGAAGAATTTCGCCTCTCCAGACGCTCTTGCTTGGTCAGATCACTTCGCCCACCACTAAAATGCAGCCACCTCTGGGGTGGAACCCCACAGCAGCAGCAGCAAGAGAGTGAGACGATTCAAGAAGCAGCCTGTACACCTCCACTGTCGGGGGCTCCCCTCCCGTTCTCCGTTGCCCAGCCCCGCCATTCCCCATCACACCATCCCCATGGCACCTACAGGCGCTGCCTCCATGGCAGGTGACACCCGAAATGCACGTGGTGGATTTTTCGCTGCCTGTGGTGCACTGAGGTTTTGTTTTTCGGGGCAGAAATTAGTTGCCCTCCTCCCCCCACCCTTAGCTCTTTGCTTCTCTTCCCCCCGTCCCCTGTTCCTGTCCGCTGGAGAGGAGGAGAGGGAATCCAGTGCCAGGAGACCAGCAAGCATCCCAGAGATCAGCAGGACTCCAGCGTGGGAACCTTTACCTGGCACTGGGCCTAAGGACCCCGAGTTCCATTCCCAGATCTGCCACTGGCCCACCCAGGGCAAGTCACTGCCCTGCTCTGTGCCTCAGTTTCCCCTCCCACCCGTTTTCTGTTTAGGCTGTCAGCTCTTTGGAGCAGGGACTGTCTCTCACTAGTGTAGGTGAAGCACCTACCTCAGCAGGGGTCTGATCTAGGCCCTACCAAAAATGCAGAGAATAGTTGTAGGAAGAATTGGCCCAGGCTGGAATTTAGCCAGGAAACCAGGGGTTAAACACCCTGGATGTTTTTTAAAGCACTGTGGGACCTGCATCTGGCCCCAGCGTGATCACAGCTGGAATCCTGGGCCCCCTTCTGGTGTCCACAATTCCAGCAGGAGGCTGGCGAAGGCTCAGGGAAGAGGCACGAGCCGGATGAAAGGATCGGAGGACGCGTCCGAGAGGGGCACGCACAAGCGGCTCGATCTGTTTAGCGTCACAAAGGGAAGGTGAAGGGGTGACTGGATCCCAGGCCGTGAGTCTCTCCACCGGGAATTAACGAGCTCTTTGGTCTAGCAGAGGAAGGGGGAACGCGAGCCAATGGCTGGAAGCTGAAGCTAGACAGATCCAGACCGGAAACAAGGCGCAGATTTTTCACAGGGAAGGTAATTAACCATCGGAACAACTCCTCCGGGGTTGTAGTGGATTCTCCATCACTGGAGACTTTTCAATCAAGATTGGATGTTTGTATCGGAAATCTGCGCTAGTTCAAAGAGGAATTAACCCAGGGAAGTCCTATGGCCCGTGTTATGCAGCAGGTCGGACCCGCTGGGGGGGGGGGGGGGTGCTCCCTGTGAATGGGGGGGGCAATGGAGGGATAACGAGGGGAGCTACTGAGATGGGAGGTGCCCTGTGCTCCCCCCACGCTCTCAGTGGCTGGGACCCTGTGTGCCAAAGCCCCCTCCCCTCTACCCTGTCCTGTCCCCCCGGCCTGGGAGAGCCTGGAAGGAGGGACCAGGCTGGGCCGGGGAGTCCTAGCTGCCACTCAGAGTGATCCCAAACACCTTAGCGACCACTCCAGTCCCCCCTCGGCGTCCCACTCATCTCCGCCCCCCAGCACATGGGGGGGGGGGAGAGAAAAGGGGGAGGGGAACAAATCCAAGTCGCACTCTGGCAAAGCGGAACACACTGGTGGGTGGTGACGTAGAGATGACCCATGGCGGGCCTCGACCATGAATATTTCCATTGTGGGGCTGGGCGAAGCGGCCCGAGCTGCCCAGGGACTGCGGCAGGACGGCCATAGAGGGCAGGGCGCTGCCGTGAGGGGCCCACGTCCCGCTCTCCGGGGCTCCATTCCCTCTGGGGCTACCCTGCCCCGGCTCCTCAGCCCCCTGCCGGGCAGTCCCCCGGCTCTGCCCTCCTGGGTCCCAGCCGGTCCTGGAGACGGGAGCCCTGGCTGGAGGGACCCTGGGCTGAGGCGCAGCCCGGGAGCCCCGCTGCTTACCCCGACCCTGCCAGCGCCGGACCGGCTGGAGGTGAGGGGGGAGCGGACGGAGTCAGCACTGGTGGGGGGAAGCCCAGGGCTGGGGCGGCAGGGGGTGCGGGTGGGGTGGGATGGGGGGGAGAGTGAGCCCAGGGCTGGGGTGGCAGGGGGTGTGGGTGGGGGAGGGTACTGTTGGGGGGCGGGTGAGAGCCCAGGGCTGGGGTGGGGGGCAGCCAAAATTTTTTTTGCTTGGGGCGGCAAAAACCTAGAGCCAGCCCTGTCGCCAACGCTGCCGGCCGTTTCCCTTCCCCAGAAGAGAAACATCGCTTATCGAGGCTAACACGCCCCCAAACAGGAACTGTTCTGCCTTCCTCCTTCCACCGCGGGCTGACAAAGGGAGCCGCAGAGTCACGGTGAAAACAGATGAGAAGTGGAGCAGAGAGCGCTGGGCAGGGACAGGAGGGGTTGCCTGGCTGGCTTAGCTCATTGCGGAGTCTGCTTTGAACTTCCTCCTACTCTCCCAGACTGCACTGCAGGGCCATCTTATTTCTCTTCACCTCCCTGCCAGACCAGATTTGGTCCCTCCCAGCCGGCATCCATCCTCCCTCCACAGCGGATCGGATTCCTGTCCGGTCTCCCCACACCTTATATCAGAGACCACTGGCCCATCTGAGTCAGTATTCCTGCCTCTTATGGCCCGTTTTGGGTGCTTCAGAGCAAGGCAGCTGCCCCTGGGGATACAGCGGCGGCCAGGTCCGTAGTGATGCGCAAGCAGAGGGATAATTCCTTCCTGATCCGTCTCAGGTGCGGGACAAGGCCCTGAAGCATGAGAGCTGGGGTTGCATGATTGCTGCAAACATGCAGGTGCAGGTAGGCGAGATTTGGGGGAGGGAGAAGGGCACTGATCCTGTGAGGTGCAAAGCAATCTCGCTGAAGCCAATGGGAGCTGAGGACACTCAGCAGCTGGCAGGAGATAGTCAGCACCTTCCAGGATCTGGCCCTCCACCCCCTTCGGGCAAGTCCCCTGGGGCTCAAGGGAGGAAGGGGAGATGCATCCCCTACCTGAGCCCGCTCCAGGTCCTCCTCCTCCTCCTCGTCCTGCGAGAGCAGGGACTCCAGCCCGTCGTTGCTGCGGATGATGGGGGCCCGGCGGGGGTCCCTGCGGTGTCGGGAGAAGCCGTCCAACTGCCCCGCAGCGGAGTCGAGCTCCTCAGGGGCCAGGCCCTTCAAACTCACGCTGAAACAGACGAGGGAGAGCCAGGCTGAGAACTCCGAGGCCGGGGCCCAGAAACCTGCTAGCCGCCTCCCCACCCCCAACCCCAAATCCAAACCAACGCACACTGGGACTGCTTCATTCCCTCCACCGCAGCAGAGGGCGCCACGCATGCCCCCCCCCCCCCCCCCAAAACTCCCACGCCCCCCTCACGGTTCTGACAGCGACTCCCCTCCGAGACTGGGGGCAGGTCCTGAGCTCGGAGCACTAAGCTGCGGTGCAGGTCACGTCCCCACTCCGTGCCTCGGTTTCCCCCTTTTGCACCATGGGGATGAGGATGCCTTGCTGCCTCTGCAGCTAGGGTTAATCCGTCCCCAAGGGGGATTTAGTCGTAGATGCTTCACACCAGCATAGCGGGAGGTTTGACTCTCGCCGCTGGCTTCGAAATAAAAACCCACTCTTTTTCAGGGAGGTCACAACCAGCTGCATCTTGGATCATGCTGCTCTTTCCTTTCTCTTCCCCATAAAGAGGTCCAACAACCCCCCCCCCCCCCCCCCCGACTTTCAGCATGGGAAAGTTGAATCCTAATGCAAGTTTTGCAAACAGCATTGGATCCTCATAGCAACCCAGGGAAGCAGAGGCCAGGACAGAGCCCACGTCTCCAACACGCAGGTCGCTTGCCTTAACCACAGCCCCCCCCCCCCCCCCCCCCCCCCCCCTCAGCCCCTGCTAGCTCAGAGGCCAGTAGTGAAATGGACATAGAAATCATCCCCACAGAGCACACCTTACTCACCACAGCCTGCTGAACATGGTGCCTGGATGAACCCCTCCCTCGCCCCCGTCGCAATCTCCCCTTCCCCCTACTCCCCCAACGCCGGCACGTCTCTAGAATCGGGCTCTGGATCTCAGAGCCCGACTTCCTGCTCCGGCCTCCACGCTGTTTGCAGAAGTGGGCTGGTGGTTGGGGGTTGGTTATTTTTCATAGCTGCCTCTTTACAGCGGACGAAAAAGCCAATCATCAGCCTGAGCCGGCCACTCTCAGAAAGAGAAAAACCCCAACGCTCCCCTCGGAGCGAAAGAGGCTTTGCTTCAACCGGACACACGAAGGGGTCGTGGGGTGGGCGTAGCGGCAGGGTGAGTCAGAGGGGCCGGCTCCCCCATCACGCAAGCAGGGGGCACGGCTTCTGCTACGGACACTGGGGCTTGGATCTTGCCAGGCATGGCTTTACCGGGGAGCTGAAATACTGCGAAACAAAGGACCCGGTTCTCAGCGATGGCCTCTGTCTTTGCCACAGGCAGGTGGTTCACTGAGAGCGCAATTGCCTCAAGCTACCAGCAGGGGGAACCACCTGCCTACTTTGTGACAGACCGGAACACAGGACCGGAGGGGACCCCGGGTCCAGCCCGGGCTGTCACAGGCAGCCCTTCCGGCCATCCCCTTCAGAAACTGATCAAGCACCTCCTAAAGCGAGTTAGGTTGTTGCCTCTGCTACTGGGAGGCTGTCCCAGACCCTCTGTCCTCCCATGGTTGGAAAACCTTATAATTCCCCAGTGAAATTTACTCACAGCCGCTTCATCCCCCTTTGTTCTCATGCCAACATTTGTCCTTTAGCTCATCCCCCTCCCTGGGGTTCACCCCAGTGTCTTCACAGAGAGCCACCAGATCCCCTCGATCTCAGCCCTGGTTCTGCCACACTGAACAAGCCAGAGACTTTCCGCCCGTGGGGTCAGGTCCCCAGTCCCCTCGTGATCCCTTCTCGGCACTTCCCGCCATCTGAATTCACCTCTCTCGAACTCGACTGGCCAGAATTGTACACAGGATGCCCGACGACGTCTTACCAGCAGCTTGGCGCTAATACCTCCCTCTCTCTACTGGACATCCTAGGATGACAGTTGCCTTTTTCGAGGGAAAGGCCTGAACTGGATCCCGACCTGTTCAAATTCTAAACCCCGCTCCCCGGGAGCACGTCAGTCTCCCATCCAAGCCCTGACCCAGCCTGGCTCTGCTTAGCTAGCAAAACCAGCATCTCGGCTCAAGCCGGGCCAGCTGCCAAAGCAACGCTTTGTTCGTCGTCGCCATCAATCCCGGGGCCCGTTCGCTGGGCCGAGCTGCCGAGGGGCGATAAAAGGGAATCAAAGCCACTGAACAGAGGGGCAGCCAAGATCAGAAGTAACAGAGCTGCAGCCACCCTCGTCCCCACCAGCGACCCTGGGATCAGAGCCCACATCCCCAACCCCATCGGAGGCCAGTCTATGGGAGCCCGTCCACAGGGACGCCCACGCAATAGAGCTGCATGTACCAAGTAGGAAGGGGCCGACGGTTCATGGACAGAGGCGAGGACAGGAAGTGGGGAGGCGGCCACAGCAGGACAGAGCCATGGTCTATTATTATTTGGATTGGAGTCCTAGCCACGGACCAGGGCCCCACTGCGCAAGGTGCTGCACAGACACAGAACACGAACACTTAGCTCTGACACAGAGTTTTCCCTCAGTAGGTCGCAAAGCACTTTATAAAAGGAGGCCAGTATCATTTCACAGCTACAGAAACTGAGGCCCGGAGAGGGGCTGTGGTTTGCCCTGGAGCAGAGGGATGGGGAGCCCTCAGATTTTTATCCCAACTAGCATCACTGCGTGTGAGCCACAAGGTTTAAGCCTTTCAATGGTCTTGCCAAACTTTGTGCAGTCCTGTGGCAAGCAGTTCCACAGGTTAACATCCCCCTAGGTAGTATTGCTCGGCAGATAGTCGCAGCATGCTGCAGCAGCCAGTTCCATGGGTTAATATCTCACAGGCCTGTGGCAGTAAGTTAACCGCCTGCCCCCAAAATACCCTTCAGAAACAAGATCCAAAAGCCACACCCTTGCCCACATAACATTCTGCAATAGGTGTTAACACCCCATCTCCATCAGTAATACACCCCAGCAGCTAGACACACCCCAACCACCACCCTGCAGCGGCCAGTTCCAGGGGTTAACGCCCCCCCCATCACCATTAATGTGAAGCGGCAAGCACATTTCTGAGGCTCTGCGTTTGGTGCCAAGATGGCAGGCGTGGGGTGGGGGTTCCAGGCTTCCAGGCCATGGAAGGGAGAGAAGGTGCCATGGGCCAGGCTGGGTACCTCATTTGGTCGTAGTCCGGGTCACTCTGCAGCTTCTTGCCCGGCTCCCAGCTGTGGCGCCGGTAGGAGTCCCGTCCACGGAAGGAGGCCCTCGACATGCACGACCTCCGCAGCGGCACGCCCAGGAAACGGTCCTCCTCCTCCTCCTCCTCCATCTCCCAATCGGCCTCCGGGTCGCCACCGGGGCAGGAGCCCTGCTCCACAGCCGACATGCAGCGGCGTTTCTGGCCCCGGGCCTTGCAGGGGGCGCCGTCGCAGGCTCCTTGGCATTGCTCAGGGCTGTTCATCCTCAAGTGACGGGGACAGACGGACGCTGGGGGGAGGGGGAGGAGACAGACAGGACAGAGAGGTCAGGCCCAGGCTGAGTCAAGAAGCAACGTCACAGCGAGCAGGCTGGGGGTGGGTATGGAAGGGTAGGGGGTTCCTAACGGTGACTTGGAGTCACTCCCATCAGATGGCCACCAGATGGGGCCTGTCAGCTCCAGCCTAACCACTAGGCAACCCAGCCAGCTCAGCTGGGCCCAGTGAGCCCCCTCCACACGGTCCCTGCTCCAGTCCTCACGCCCAGTCCCGCTCCTGCTCCACTCCCGTCTGGTTTCTGACCCCCCGGCTATGACTCCGGCTCATCCCTTGACCCCTCAACCCTGACTCCAGCTTCACCCTGGGACCGGTGTCTGCTCCCTGCCCCTATGCTTGTCCTTACCCAAACTGCCCCCACAGCCCCCAGGCCAGGTCCCACTCCACTCACACCCCAGCAGTAACAGCTCCTACAGGAAACAAGTTGGTGGGTTCTCAGCTCTGCAGGCATCCGCAACCCCAAAGCCATCACCATAACTGGCACCGACCAGCCCCCTCGCTGCCAGAGGACTGGACAGGCCCCCAGAGTCCGAGCTGGCCTCCTGCCCCTACTCGGGGTGGACCCTGGGGATTATGGTGACCAGATTATCGAAGGCCAGGACCCTGGGTCACTCCTCACCCAGCAGGGGCCCGTCACCCCCTCCCCCCTAGACTTGTTCCAGAGCTGACCAAGTCCCCACCCCAGCCAGCCCGGGTGGTACCAGTGCCAGAGCTGCTGTCCGGGGCTCAGTGGCTTTGGTGGCACGGCTAATGGACACTGCTCGACCTGGGTGTAGGGGGAGGAGGAGCACGGGGAACTACTGAGCACGAAAGAGGGACAACTCAGTTGCCCATTTTAAGGCTCCAAATTTCCAGGCCACCACACGGGAAAAAACAGAACACGCTGGGACAGAACCAAGCTCGCTGGTCACGTCAGATCAGGGTGGGGGTACATCCACAGGGGGCAGCCTCTTTCCTGCCTTGCTATTGCCTGTGTAGCTGAGGACAAAGTTTGGTGGAAGTTCCCAGCCTGCTCCATTCCCCCCGGCAACACCAGACACACTGGATCTGGGAACTCCCCACTTTGCTGGTGTGTATTGCTTCCCCTCTCTCCCAGCCCCTAGTTCCAGCTGCCTGTTCAAGCTGATAGGACCCACCTGGGCTAACTCCAGGGTGAGTCAGCCAATACGGCGCTGCGGCTCTACGCAGGATTGTAGCGCCCAGTTACAACCCAGCTGTCAAGCCTTATCCTGCAATAGTTGGGGATGCTGATGGTTGCTACAGCTGATCCTGTGTCCCCTGACCAATCCATCCCCACACCGTCCCATCGTGCTCTCTTTATGAGCCCTTCCACGAAAGCAGCCGCCTTTCAAGTGGACATTAAAGCTTATTACAGCCATAAAGAGGAACTGCCCTTGTTGGCCATTTCCCCATGCTCCCTTCAACAGATCCATTCAGCGAGCACGTCGTAAACCACACCAGAGCCTCCCCCAAGGCACTGACCTACAGCTCAGAGGGTGATGCTGGGAGGAGACGAATCGGCCAAGAATCTGGGGCTCCAGCATCCGTGCTCCCCAATGGCTCTTGGCTGGGTCTCCCAAGACACAGCAGCTGGGCACTGGGTGGGGGGGGGGGTGAAGAGACCTTGATTCCCAGCAACTCCTTGCCAAGTGCTAAGGGAAAGCAAGTCTCCGCCCATCCCCAAACGGCAAAGCAATTAGCCAAGCGCCTGTGCGTCGTACTCACTCCCCATCACCACAGTATCCGAGCACCTCACCGTCTGTTACGTATTTATCCTCACAACCCTCCTGGGATGCAGGGCATTGCTGTTAGCCCCATTGTACAGCTGGGGAAACTGAGGCTCCATGAGGCTAAGTGAGCTACTCAAGGTCACATGGGGAGCTGCAGCAGAGCAGGATTTGAACCACTAGAGGGCTCACAGCAGAGCTGGGAACTCCTCAGGGATACCACCCAGTTGACACACACTCCTCCCTGCCTCTGCTTTGTGCAATCCCTCCATCCCGTCTCTCTCCTTCTGACCCCAAGAGACGACGGATGGTTTAACGAGTCTGTAGCCGCACTGGGTATTTCCTGCCCGAGACTTCGCCACTCCACGGACATGGCAGGGACAGAACTCAGCTCTTCTTGAGCTGACAGCGCCGGGCCCGCTGCCGCCTGAGCTAAAGGAGAACTGGTGGGTCAGCAGTATAGGGCTTAGGACACACAGAGCTGAGCAGGTCCCATTCCGGGCATGAATGCGGTGGCGACTCACCCCCCTTAACTGCTCATTGCAATGCCTCCTCCAGCCGGGGAGTTTGAACGGACGGCCTGAGCAGAGGCCCCCGGGGAGTCTTTCCATTGACTTCAACTTTGGATCAGGCCCTTCAAGGCACGGACCAGGTCAAGGTCTGGCTTCCTCTGGCCAGCTCCCTCCCTCCCTCTTAGGCAGATGGGGGGGGGGGCTCCAGGCGGATACATGGCTCAACAGGCAGCCGCCCCTCCGGCCAACCTGAGCAGCAGCCAGGGCGGTAAGAGGCGGGTAGGTCACCTAT
>NW_020664832.1:0-27911 GCF_002925995.2 Terrapene triunguis | reverse complement strand
TTATACAATAATGATAATAATAATCTGATGCCTTATTAGCTAAGTACAGAAATTGGATTAGACGACGACTGCTTCCATTTCTGTAGGTCTTGATGATCTACACACCTGGGAAGGCTTAGACCAAGAAGTGGCTTTAATGATTCCTGGCCACTGCATGAAATTTGTAAGTTGCAGAGGGACCATCATAAAGGCCTGCTCAGACATTCCTTTCCTTTGATTCTGCACTTAAATGCTCCTACCCAGAGACTGTTGACTCACAGGTCAATGTGGGGTCATGGTGCTAAAAGCAAAAACGTCCCAGACAGTGACCTGCCTTCAGTGCAGAGGCGGTGAATCAGAATGAAGAGGGAAAAAAAGAAAGAAAAAAAGAGGCCCGGCCCCTGGTGTTATTTGAAAAGCTCACATGAGGAGTCCATACTCCATCTGCTGCTGCTGGAGCCCCTGGGCTTACCTGGCTGCTGGTTCGATAGCCCAGACTTTTCAGGTGCGCTCACGAAAGTGATGCTATCAAAAAAGAAAGGTCCCGTTTATCCCCTCTCGCTAGCTTCCAGCTGCATTTGCGAGAGAGAATTTTCCTACCAGCCCCACGAGATCTGAAATGCCACCTCTGCTCTTTGCATTCTTATCATTATTACTGTGATAGGACAGCGTAGAAACCGCAGCGGAGACGGTGTTAGGCACTGCACTGACGCACAGTAGGAGACAGTCCCTGCCCTGAAGAGCTTATATAGACGAGACAAAGGAAGTAACATTATCAAAATAAATATATAATCCCATTTTACAGATGGGGAATTGAGGCCCAGGGAGATTAAAGGTGTCTCTAGACAGCAGTTTCTGGCTACCACAGCTTCACTGTTCTAGGACTGGAGCTAGCTGGGGTACGTCAGCTCAAGCTGCAATCATAGCCACTGATTGAGGTCTAGACGTACCTTAAGTGACTTGCCCACGGTCCCACAGGGAGTCTGTGGCACAGCTAAGGATAGAACCTAGATCTCCTGAATCCCAGGCTACTGCCTTTAGCCACAAGGCCACCCAGCCTCTCCGAGTTTTTCTATTATTTATAATAAATACTTTGCCTTTCTCTTTACTGTATCTTCCAAGTTAGGCTCTCAAGGCAGTTAAGTGATAAGAAAGGCACCCTCAGGCGATGGGTATTACTTCCTGCTCCCGGTCAGTATCGCCAGCAGGAAAAGTTCTGCAAATTAGAACCGGAGACACCTGTTCTGTGAATGATGCGGGAGGCAGAACAGAATCCAGCTCACTCTCCCCTAGCTGTAACAACACCGCCTTACCCTGCCCTAGGCTCCTTCACCCGCCCGGCTGTGGGAGTGACCCTCGATTAGCCCAGACCCCGGCATGTCTCTTTGGGAGCAGCATTAATGCAGCCGACGGACGGGGTCTATCCTCTGGCCTAGACAAGGCCTCAGCGGCAGGAGATCAACAGTCTCTGTAACTGCGGGTCACGTTGGTGTCTTTGTGGAGGGGAGGGCTGCGAACAGGCAGGTCACCACAAATCTCCCTCCTCGCGGGAAACCCAAGGGCGCTACATTCAGTGGCTGCAGGACAATTTGAGCATCCGCATGTGTCTGCATATTTATCACCTCCTCTGCACCCCCAGTTTAGACCTGCCCCTCCTGGGATGCAGTAGGTACAAGGAGTGATTGGGGTCATGGGTTTTGAGCCTCCTTGCTACAAAGCCCTGCCTGAATTATTGTGTCCTCACTGGTTCTGTGTTCCCCCCGTGTCTGTCGCTAGGACTTCTGGGTCGCTAGGACGTCCCATGATTCTTTGTGTTGCAGAGAGCTGAGATGCTCCAGGATTCTTTCCCAGCAAATTGTGGAAGAACTTGTCCATCCTTCCGGCCACACAGGGGGGAATTGTGGGAAGGCGTTGGAGGACTATCAGCATGCAAGGGGTTTAGCCTGCATCTACACTAGAGAGATCTATCTCACCCCCTCTCAGCCAGGCCAGTGAGCTCAGGTTGAAAGTAGCACCAAACTCAGGTCAGAGGGTTGTGTGTGTGGCTGGGTTGGGGGTTAGGAGGAACACCCAGGTAAGAATCCAGACCAATTCTGCAGTGAAGACATACCCTCAATATGGGTCACGGCTAGGGCCCTATCAAATTCACGGTCTCTTTTGGTCAATTTCACAGTCATAGGATTTTAAAAATCGTAAATTTCATGATTTCAGCTATTTAAATCTGAAATTTCAGGGTGTTGTAATTTGAGGGATCCTGACCAGTAAAGGAGTTGGGGGGAGGGGTCGCAAGGTAATGGGGCGGGGGGGTTGCGGTACTGCTGCCCTTACTTCTGCGCTGCTGCTGGCGGTGGCTCTGCCTTCAGAGCTGGGCAGTGGCGGCTGCTGGCCGGGAGCCCAGCTCTGAAGGCAGCGCCGCCACCAGCAGCAGCGCAGAAGTAAGGATGGCCTGGTATGGTATGGCCACCCTTACTTCTGTGCTGCTGACTGCAGACCTGGGCCCTCAGTCCGCAGCCACCGCTCTCCGGCCACCCAGCTCTGAAGGCAGCAGTGCAGAAGTAAGGGTGGCATGAGATGGTATTGTCACCCTTCTGCACTGCTGCTGGAGGGGCATCGCCTTCAGAGCCGGGCACCTGGCCAGAACCTGCTGCCTTCTGGCTGCCCAGCTCTGAAGGCAGCGCGGAAGTAAAGGTGGCAATACTGCAACCCCCCCTAAAATAACCTGGTGACCCGCCCCCTGCAACTCCCGGTTGGATCAGCATCCCCAATTTCAGAAACGCTGGTCTCCTGCATGAAATCTGTATAATGTAGGGTAAAAGCACATAAAAGACCAGATTTCACAGGGGGAGACCAGATTCCACGGTCCATGACGCGTTTTTCATGGCCGTGAATTTGGTAGAGCCCTAGTCATGGCCCTAGCTGCACATAGAAGACAACAGCCTACTACTGCTGCCAACTAATGGAGTTACTCCTTTAGCTCAAGTAGCAGACAGTTGTGCTGCAGATCCTTGGTCACACCCTGCTGATGACCCACGTAGAGGGGGAGGTTAATGACATTGCAATGTTGGGAGCCCTAGTATGGATGGGCCCTTGGCTACAATATTATGATTACAGTAGCACCTAGAGGCCTCAACATGCTACGTGTTGTACCGGACACACAGTGAGACATGTGCCCTGCCCGGAACAGCTCACAATCTAAAACAGACAAAGGGCAGGAGGGAAACTGAGGCACCGAATGGGGAAGGGACTTGACCAAGGTCACCCAGCAGGTCAGTGGCAGAGCCAGGAATAGCACCCAGAAGTCCTGAGGCTCAGCCCAGCGCCCTCTCCACCAGATCATGCTGCCCATCCTACAACCATCTTTAGGGCTATGCCTATCAGCCCTGCTCAGTCACCGACCAAACTGTGAGTTTTCCTCCATGTATGATCAGCCCCATCCTTCTGTTCTAGCTGCCACGGACTCACCCTCTTCACCTGCTCCTGCAGAGATCTGCTCCGGCCTCTATCTGCACTGACGCCTTCCGCGCCTGTGGCCAGCCTGCGGCGTCCTCTTTCCCCCCGACATACAAACTTCCTAGCTACCGCCCCGGGGCAAACGGGATGAGCTCAGCTGCTTTCCTGTTTTCGAGTGCCCAGGCAGAGTCAGCTGACAAGAACTTTCCTCCCCTTCGGCCCGTTATCTGCTGTCAGATCTTTGCTGAATTGTCCTAGGGCCGGTTACCAATTTCCCACATATAGCGATGGAGCAAAAAAATGGGAGAGGAGCGTGAGCTAGTGGTTAGAAGAGGGGCCAGGGAGCCTAGGACCCATTTCCCAGCTCTGGGAGGGGAGTGGTGTCTAGTGGTTAAAGCTGGGAGGCTGGGAGCCAGGACTCCTGGGTTCCATCCCAACTCCGGAAGGGGAGCATGGCCTCTCTAGAGATTAGAACAAAGGGGGCTGGGAGTCAGGCCGCCTGATAAATTTAGCTCTCTTTTCACAACAAGGTAGTGTGATAGAGGATGGGACTGAGAGCCGCCTGGGTTCTATCCCCGCTCTGGGAAGGGGGTGTTGTCTAGTGGTTAGATCAGGGACCGGGAACTAGGACGCCTGGGTTCTATTCCTAGCTCTGATACCAATTCAGTATGTAACGCTGGGCAAATCTGGGGGCTAGGGAAGAATCAGGAGCATTGGGCTGGCAGCTGGGAGCAGGAGACGAACGGGGACTCATGTGCGGAGGGAGAGGAAGGGTCTGGCTTGGAGAAGGATGCTCTAGGAGCCCTGGGGAAGGGGCAGTTTGGGTGGACCCAGCACCTGTTTAACCACTCAACAGGCTGGACTGAGCCAGCTAGGAGCTAACCGGGCGTGGGTGGGAATATCTAGCGCAGAGGGGAGAAAGAAGCCGATCTAGAAGGCAGTCAGCTGATAGGGGCCAGGGCGGGAAGCGCTCCCATGGAAACCCGGAGGAGTGTACACAACACAGCAGGATTCCCGCTGGGGTGTATGGGGAGGGGCAGGGGGGTGAGGACAGCCCAGCCCAGGGCCAGCCTTTCCCCCGAGAACCACCAAGAGGCCGGCGCCCATCTCAGAGCCACAGCTCCAGAATCAGGGAAGTGCCTGAAAAGCAAAGCCCCCCCTCCCCCCCCCGATGGGATTCTCCTTCTGGGGCCACAATTCCCCCTGCGGGGCTAGCATGACCCACTGGCTGCGTGCGTGCTGTGTCCCACTCCAGCCACTGGCTGATCTGCTAGAGGATAACAGCTTACTACTGCTGCCAGGGCGCGGAGTGACTCTTTTAGCTCAAGCAGGGGAAGTCAATCCCCTGCTGATGACCCAGGCAGGGTGGGTGGCTCAGATGGGGAGAGAGAGAATAGAAACCAGCCTTCCCCTTCCATCCGAGGAGCTCAGAGCACTGGATTAGCCCCCCCTCAAAACTCCCTTGGGGGGGGGCCAACATCTCTGTTCTACTAGACTGTACAGACGGTCTCATATCTTCTCTTATGAATTATTATCTCAATTATCAGAGCATCTAGGAGCCCCAGTCATGCCCCAGGACCCCATGGTGCCAGGTGCTGTACAAACACGGAACAAAATGACAGCCCCTGCCCAAAGGGATTGCAATCCAAGTACCTTCCCCCTCACAATAGCAAGTGAGCTTCTTCCAGGTGTGCATTAAGCAACCAAACATCTGGCCTCTGTGGTTTGTTCTCTCTCTCACCCGCTCCCCAGGGGGAGAATTGAGTATTGTTTTGATAGGGTGGGGAGTTGGGGGGGGTTACGTATGGGGAGACTCAGGCAAAGGGAGAGGAAGTGACTTGCCGAAGGTCACCCAAGGAAATCAGTGGCAGAGCTGGGAATCCAGGAGTCCTGACTCCCAATCAAATACTTCTCTGCCACTGCTACGAACAGAACCCAGGAGTCTGATGTCAAGTCCCCTGCTCTAACCGGCAGGCCCCACGCCCCTCCTGGAGCCAGGAATACAACCCACAAATCCTGACTCCCCACCCAGGACCCTACCCCCTTGCCCACATGCAGCCTCCTTCTGAAACAGATCAAACAAGTAATTGACGATGACGCAGCCCTGCCTGGCCCCGCGTGCATCCTACCTGTACTTTTAGTAGAAGTATTTGGTAGTGAATGAATACAGCGCCTCAGCCCAACCCATCTTTCTAGCTTTAATCCAGAACAGGACTCACCCTCACATTCACAGAAGGGAGATCAGACAAGCACGTCACACACGCTGTGTGTGCTGCTGGGGAATGTAAACAGGCTTGAGACCCAAGCTGCTGAGAGGGGGAGGAACAGGCAACAAAAAAAAGAAAAAAGAAAAAAAAAGAAAAAGAAATGCCAGGGGTGGGGGAGGGGTGGAGAAGAGGGATTTGGGAAGAGGGGACCGATCTCTGGGAGAGCGAGGAGAGGGCTGGGACAGGGCTAGGGACTAGAGTTAGAATACACAACGGCTCTTAAACCTCACGCTTCTGGGCCTGACCCACGTTCTCATCTGCTACTACAGGGATCCGGCACCTTCCTCTGAAGCAGCCGTCTGGCCACTGTCAGAGATGAGCTGCGGGACTAGATGGGACCCCCCCAGATCTAATCCAGTCTAGGGATTCCCATGTTCCGCTCCTCGCAGTCCTCATCCCTGACGGGACCAGGCTCCCATCGGCAGAAGCAGGGAAGAGAACTTGGAGGCAAACGCCGTGACCTGGACAACCTCAGAGCTGAAGCATTTGCGAGGGCATGGTGCCCACCAGGGGTTGAACCAGGGCCCTCTAAAGCTGAAAGCAGGAGCTAGACAACCAAAGCACCCTAGCGGGGGCTGTAACAAACTCATATCCTCTACACACCAGCACTCACCGTCACCCAGCGCTCACTTCCCCAGGGAGAGCCCGAACCACTGACCTAACGCTATAAGGAGGGAGGCAACGCCCCCCCCCCTCAATTTTGTGACTCCAGCCTGAAAACCAACATCGAAATATTTCAGAAACATCAAAACGAACCGTTTCAATTGGACATTTCCAAAACTCGCTCTATCCAGTAGGAAACACTTCCCTTCCAGAGCCAAGATTAGAACCCAGGCGTCCGGGCTCCCAGTCGCCTACTCTAGCCCCTAGAGGCCATACGCCCCTTCCAGAGTCAGGCGCAAAACACAGGAGTCCTGATTCCACGTCAGGGGCTTTAACGGTCTGATCCCATCCCTCGCTGGTGTTCAGCAAAGCCTCCCAAACTGAATGGGGGGGAAAATCATTCCAGCATCGGGCTGACAATTTACAAGCTCCCCAGTCACTTAACAGCCTTATAACATGTGGGAGATTCCTGGACATCCTTATTGTTCTCTAGACCGTGGTTTTATAATGAGAAAGTGACCAGGAATTTAAAAAAAAAAACCCTAATAAAATTTGTATTAGTAGGCTTGGCAGAATTCAATTGTTAGGTCAACGGATAATATCAATGTGTATTTTTATCAATTTAAATTTTCGGTGTTGTGCAAAATTATGGGGTTTAAGCATTTTTTTTTCCTATTTTGATCTATTGAAATGTTCACAGATGCCAGAAAGTACGGGAGCAGGTGTCGGACAATTATCAAATGACAGCAGATGCCGAGACATCAAAAGTGAAAGCTTTATAACCAGTAAGTCACAAATTGTCAACATCAATATACCTAGTATGAAAATACACAAAAAAACATCACAGAATCATAGGACGAGAAGGGACCTCGCAAGGTCATCTAGTCCAGTCCCCTGCATTCGTGGAAGGAATGGAGCGCCAGGCTAGGAGGCCCCACTGTGGAGTCTGCCACTGTGTCGTTTTTCCTGCTTCGCCTAGCTGTAATTTTCAATGGTTATGGATGGAAATAGTTTGTCCTCTCTTTAGTGTGGGTTCAGTGAAATCAACGTCTACGGACATTTACCAATACAAATCTAACACCACCTAGCCTACTTACTGGGCACCGTTTGGAATGTCAAGAATGTGAACATGGGAAGCACCGTGTCTGAAGAGATGCAGGTGCTGGGAACTCTTTAAATCAATGGACTAGTGCTGAAATTCTGACCCTGTTAAAGTCAATGGCAATATTCCCCATGACATCAGCCAGGACGTACCCCTAGGTCCTGATTTCGCCACTGCCCTGCACTGTATGGAGTCATTTACATAACAGCATCAACCCCATGCAATCATGGGATCAGCTAATAAATCATGAGATTTAAAAAAAATAATGATAATTTGGCTTCTTTTTTTTTCCCCTTTGCCTCCTGATCTCTGAGCCTTTCAGGCCATGCTGGGATCATGTTGTCCAGCTCCCCTCAGCAATCACAAGAGCTAGAAACTTACTTTAAACAAATCCCTGTGACTCTCCCAAAAATCACGTGACTCCAGGAGTTGGGGCTTGAAGGAAAAAAAAATATTAAATATCACAAGAGTTGGGATACAATTGCGAGGGTTGGCACCACTGTTTACCCCCATACAAAGTGGGTGGGAAACACCCAGATCTAGCTGCATTTTACATTCACCATGAACCGGAGTGGCTGCACAAGGCAGAGGGAGTGGAGAGTCAGGCCTGGCAGCTCGATCGTGAGATTTTTGTCTCCACACAGAAGTTGCACTAATTCAGCTGAAATCCGTTCTTAAAGCGATGCAATTGAACTGCAGCAAAGCACTTCACACTGGTGGGCAACTGGCTTAGCCCACGTCACTCCCAGCCCATCCTGCCCTGGGCTCGCTGGTGGCATGGATTGCCTTGAAGGGACCAGATTGCCTTTTCTTCGGCTCTTTATAAATCCTGCTGGGGAACATCCCCAGACCATGCAGGATAGCAGAGCAGATGTGGAGGAGGGCAAGGGATGCAGGTAGATCTACATTTAACGCTCTCCTGTTAAATAATGTGCCTGCAGCAACACACCTCTGTCAGGCTATTGGCTAACACATGGCTTGTCAGGTCTCCAGACCCCCTTGCTGGAATCACAGGAATATATTACTCTTAACGCCATGTACGGTTGCAGAGAACAAGCTCCCTCATCCGGTAGCCTATGCAGGGACAGATTAATAATGCATCTAGCCAGGGGGCTCATCACCTTAATATCTGAGCACCCCAGGAGCCTGTGTGTATCCTCTCCACAGGCTGTGTGGTAGGGAAGTGCTGCTTTCCCTGTTTCACAGATGGGGAAACTGAGGCCCAGGACTACTTGCAGGTCTGTTCCACTGGAGATGCCCGTGTCACGTTGCAGCAGCAAAGCCCTTTCCGGCAAGTGGGAAGCAAACCATGTCCAATCAGACCCAGGCCCAGGAGAGTCCGCTGTTTGAAAGGCAGATTCGTGCTCCAAGCTAGGCTCGCCGAGGGCCGGACCCTAAGAGGCGCTGCCCTCCAATGCTCGCTGATGTCCATGGGATTTGCGTGCTGGCCAGGGCTTAGAGCGCCAGGCTAGGAGGCTCCACTGTGGATTCTGCCACTGACTCAGGGTGTCATCTCAGGCAAGTCACTTCCCCCGTGCCTCAGTTTACCCTTCTGTAAAATGGAGGGAACAACTCAGACCCACCTCTCAGGGAGCTGAAAAGAGGAATCAATGTCCACACAGCACCAGACCAGCAGCTCTCAACCTTTCTCATATCAAGAACCCAGCTTCAGAACTCTCCTTACCCTACCAGGATCTAGACAGGACCCCCCTTCCATTCAGTAATACGAGCAGCCAGTCCCCAGGCTGAGAACCTATGCCCTATATAAATGCCATGTCCTGTTAGGTTGGACTGTAAGCTCTTTGGGGCAGGAATTGTGGGTTTGTTCTGTGTTTGTACAGCACCTAGCGCCCCGGGGTGCTGGGCTTTGACTGTGGCTCCCGGCTGTTACCGCAAAACTGTTGATGATAGATCAGGAGACATTAAACAACGCTCCCCTCTGCCCATACAGGTGGGGCTTAAAGAAACCTGAGTGTGCTGCCCAAGATCTCACCCAAAGCTGGAGTGTGGGCGACTGCTTGGTGCAGCAGCCTGTGTGGTATTCTGTCCTATTCACAGCCGTGCGTCACCTACCAAGAAGCCACATCAAAACACTGGCACAACAAATGGAATCCAAGGTGTGCAGACAACAGCAGGTGGCACCCTCTGGCACTTAATTCTCTTCCTGCTGGCTCTGATCACGATGCTAACCGCTCCCCCTCTGCCCTGTAGATATCCCTTCTTCCTCTTCCATTCCTCCCGGCCCCCCTCCCCGCAAAAACAAACAAAACAAAACCCCTCTCCCTTTATTCCCTGTTTGCTTTGTCTCTGCTGCGCATTTCTGGGCACTGGATCTGCAGGGCGCAAGGACGGCCTGCCCAGGAAACATGGCATTAAGGTGTGGGTTGTTTGTGGCAGAGTCTGTTTGCTGATCTCGGAGCCTTGAGTCATGAATAGTCAAGGGACCCAGCCAAGCCCATGGGGCTACAGTGGAAGCCTCGGATCTGGCTAGAAGGGCATCTGGTAATTGCTAAACGCACCGCTGACGAGACCTCGGTGTCAGCCCTACGCACAGTCAGGGGAGCGGCTGATTAGTGTTTTCTCCAGGAATTGAAATGGGGGGGTGGGGTACGAATTTACAGGGGGAGCTGGAAAACGGCTAAATTGGCAACACTGTGACCACTGCAGGGGGGCGTTCGGGGGGAAGGGTAGGGAAATCCACACTCACAACCGCTGTGGATTGGCACAAACGGGGGGCCCCTCACACACACTCACCCAGGGGTTACATGAGCCCGCGGCACTTCAAAGCTCCGTGGCCCCCTAAAACACATCCCCTGCTGGGTCCCCACCCCAGCAGCAGTGGGATTGGCTGGGTCAGACGTAGCGATTTAGGCAGGATAGGTGATGGAGAGGAAGAGCAAGCCTGGGACTTGGAAATCCTGGGTTCTATCCCTTGCTCTGCAAGAGACTCCCTGTGTGACCCTGGGTAAGTCACTTAGCCGCTCTGGGCCTCCGTTTCCCCATCTGTATAATGGGGCTAGTAGTCCTGCCTCACAGGGGAGTGGTGACGATAAATAGAGGTGAGGTGCTCAGGGACTACAGTGAGAGAGGCCAAATTAGGACCTTAGTGAGATATGCATCCAATTCCCCTGTTCCAGCACCGGGACATTATTTTGGGGGGCACCCCACTGTAGCTTGTATGGGGTCCTCAATAACAAAGCCATTCCTGGGAACGCTGCTACCCCAGAAAATATACCACTAATGTGGATCTATTCTTGCACCCCAAGCCAGCAATCCCGGTACAGAATCCACTGCCTGTCCGATGAATCAATCTGTGAATTTAAAAGGGATCAAGGCGAGCACTGGACCAGGACTCAGCAGACCTGGGTTATATTCCCAGCTCTGCCCTTGGCCTACTGGGTGATTTTGGGCAAGTCACTGCACCTCCCTCTGCCTCAGTTTCCCCATCTGTAAAATGGGGTTAACCATACTGACCCGCTTGGGAAAGCACTTGGAGCTCTACTGATGGAAAGCGCCATCTAGGAGCTGGGTATTATTATTTTATCCAGGGAAACAATCTGCCCCCCTGCCAGCTCCTTCCCCTACCTGCATCGGGTCATGAAGCGTCTGGCTGCTCAGGAGCGAAACGTGCGCAGGTGGGAGCCGTGCCAGCATGCAGGGAACAGCCTGAAAACAGGGCGGCTCTGGCCAAGATCCCAAAGAGAGAAAACAGGGCCCATCCCGCATCCAGGCTGGACACATTTGAGAACCCCAGCACTCAGCCCCAGAACCTCGTGATCTTTAGCACACGACCCAAGGCAGCTGCTGTCAGCTCCACTGTACAGATGGGGAACGGAGGCCCAGACACTGGCCCAAGGCCACCCAGGGAGTCTACAGCAGAGCCTGGACTTACCCCCATGTCTTCCAAGCCCTAACCAGTGCACCATACTGCCCCTCATTCGGAGCCAGCTGTCCAACACTCCCAGGCTCGCTTCCTGGCACCTTTTCTAGCCTAGGCAACATTCTCTCCATCCACCAAAATACCTTCGACAGGTGCATGCACAGACCCTACATAAACACGCCCGTGTACACAGACACACACAGACACACCACCCCCGTTGGGCTCAGGGATGCAGTTTGAAATCCAGACCTTCAAGCACAAGACTACACCACCTGCGCGGCAAGAGCAGCTCCCTCAGCTGGTCGCTGTAGTATACTCTTATCCTCTCCTGTGGAGCAGAGCAAGGGCTCTTAACACACTGTTTGATAGTGTAGGTCATTTATATGCCTGGACACAGCCACAGCCTCAAACCTACCCCTATCCAAACACATCACCGTGTGCATGGACATCCTGAAAGCAGCTCTTCTGTTTCAAATGCCAGACATTATAAAACTTTGTTGCTCCAGGCTGAGTTTATAGGCTGGGTTCAGGAAGACATGCCTTCGTGCTAAAGCAGGACACATCCCTGCACATTCCTTCTAGGATCAGCCCCGGTTAGTCAGCCAGGCATCTTGCTGCCTGCTAGATTCATCCCGGAACAGCTCAAATCACAGCAAGGATTTGAGTCCCGGGGGCCCCCCCGAAAGGAATCGATTGTGGTGGACTCAGTGGTAACTTACGAATGGGGCTAAAATCAACACCCAGCCCTCTTAGAACCTGTGTGTATGTTTAGCAAAGAATTCCAACAGCCACCTGCCTACCAGTGACAAAGGGGCTCGCGGATCATGTTACTGGAGCTGCAGCTCCGGGCTCAACTGATGAGCACCTTTGTTATCCTTACAACATAATAGGGGTAGATGACGGGCAAGACCTTGCTAAATGGGCCGGCCTCACGTGCCACTGGAATCCCCTCCCCCCACAGGATCCAGTTCCTCCCTGTCTCCTGACATAGGAACAAGTAGATGGAATTAAACAGTAGCAAGTTCATAACCGATACAAGGAAATACTTTCCCCTGGGCGGCACGCAGTTAGACGGTGGAACTCATGGCCACAGGAGGACTCTGAAGGCAAAAAAGATTCAAAGGGGGCTTGGACACTTATACAGCTAGCAAGACTACCCAGAGCTAGGATAGCGAATACAAGCAGATTGTGGAAGGGATATTAAACCGCTTCAGGGTCAAGCCAGGCTCTGGCTGGGGTCAGGATAAGACCTGATGTTGGGGGGCAGATTATCTCACATCCACTACTGTGGGGTTCCCCTTGGGTCTGATCCAGTCTGGCAATTCTTACGTTCCTTTCAGTGCTGAATTTTCTGGATTAGGGGAAAGTCCCCCAAGTACAAACCCAGGCGCTGTTTAGGCCAGCAAGAAAAGAATCAAGTTCCTGGGGGAGAGGGGATCAAAATCTTATTAAGGCCCTGATCCAAAGCCCAAGTCTGAAGTCAGCGGGAGTTTTTCCATTGGATTTCAGCACATGTTGGATCAGGCCCTGAGCGTATTGAGGGCTGGGGTGGGATCGAAAACCTGCAGACGTGGGACGTCCATATGGGTCCAATCCACCCCCAATGAAGATCCCCAATAGGCAATGGACCAGGTCACAGAATCATAGGATTAGAAGGGACCGCAAGAGTCATCTAGTTTAATCCCCTGCCAAGATGCAGGATTTGTTGTGTCTAAACCATCCAAGATAGATGGATATCCACAGCATAGGTCCAGCCCAGGTAAAGACAGGGCAAGCTGCCCACCCTATGGACCAATGTGTCTCGCTGCCACGGTAGAAGGACCCCGTGGGGGATGAGAGGGGAATTCAGGCTCCATGGCCCATTGGAGGTAGAGCTGGTCAGACCCATCCAGTGAAATAGTTCAAGCTTAACATTTCTTTCCATTCTGAATCAGGTCCCAAAGCCAAACATTCGGACGTTTTTCTGTAACCAAATTTCAGGGGGGGGAAAAATCCTTCTAGGTCAATTGAAATGAAACGTTTTGATGTGACCGTTTGAAACGGTTATACAGCATCAAGTGAATTTCAAAAGGCAAAGACGTTTTGGAGCCAAAAAAAAAAAGGAAACTTTTCATTTGAAACAACATGTTGCGGCATTTTCCCCCAAGAAATTCCAAATTGGTTTCCTGAACGACAGTTCATCGAAACAGATCCAATTCGGCAAAATAGTTCAGCGCCGTCAAAATGGCCTTTTTTGGCTGGAAAACTGTTTCGACCGAAACATTGAACCTGGGCTCTGTGGCCTCTTGGTTGTTGGGGCTGTTTCTACAATGGGTGCTGAGATCGGCCCCACTCATCTCCCCCCCACACACACACCCCGTACATGCAAGGGGTGAGGGCCCTGTGCTCTATGCTAGAACGCTAACAGCCCCCTCCCCCCGGATTGAATAACACTCTGTGACTGCAAGCCATCCTCAGGAAACGAGCCAAGATCAATACTCTGCATTACTGGGGCAGGGGGAGATGTACTTCAAACACCCTCGGCCAAAGTGCATCCCGGCCATGACTCCGGGGAAGCCAGGTGACGCAGGGATGAATTTGGTCCAGCAGCAGCAGTAGATTTGCACTTGTATGGGGCCTTTCAGCCAGCAGTTTGCAACCATTAGAAGCAAATGGGTTCCAGAGGAGAATCACTTGTAAAAGGGATGGGGCAGCTTCCCCTAGGGCGAGTTCAGGGCCAGGTTTTCCCCTGAGAGGTAGTTCTTAAAAATGATGCTGTGGGCTCCATGAAATTACCTTCCCAGGATTCTGTAGCAAAGGGATCTCCCCTCTCCTTTTCTCCCCCCACCCCAAACACCCAGCCCTGCAAACCCAGCTGGGGATCTGAGAGTCAGAGCCCGGATTCTTTCCACCTTGCACCTCAACACCCCAATTCTGCCCTCAGCAACACCCCAGCCTTCAATGGGGGCCGGCCAGGTGTGACTCCAGGGGAACAGAGGAAGCAATTCGATTGATCATGCAGGAAATAGAATACCCCAGAGTTCCTGCACCCAGAACCAGGCTGGCTCTGCAGGGCTCATGGGTCTATATTGTCATTTGTCACTAAAGTCTGATACGCACAAGCCGCAGACCTGCCATATTTCCACGGTCACTTTTCCAAGCTGACCCACAACTTCCAATATAACCAAACAGCCACACGCTCCAGCCCTCCAGATGGGATTTGCTGCCGCTGCTTCCACAGGAGAAAAATCTGACATCTGCTGAGCAGGGCTGCCCAGAGGATTCAGGGGGCCCGGGGCAAAGCAGTTTTGGGGGCCTCTTCCATAAAAAAAAGTTGCAATACTATAGAATACTATATTCTCGTGGGGGCCCGTTCGGGGCCTGGGGCAAATTGCCCCACTTGCCCCCCCTCCTCTGGGCAGCCCTGTTGCTGAGGCCTTCCCTATGCTAGAGGGTTTTGTCAAGTAGAGTGACTCCAGTATGGGAAAACTCTCTAGTGTGGACACAGTTACTAAGAGTGCTTGTCCCCGAATAGCTTCTGCTGGTTCCCCCCCCAGCAGCATAAGTTCTAACTGCATTTATACCAGTACGCTGCTGTAACAGGGTCTATGCTGAGGCTGTTAGCAGCATAGCTTTGTTGGTAAAATAAAAGAATTGATAATAATGATCATGATAAAATCACACTCCTAACCCACATAGCTAAAATTGGAGGGCAGGGCACGCCACGCAGGGGCTTAAGGTGGTAGAATTCAGAGCTGGGACAGACGGGAAGGTCTGGTCTACACACAGATTTGGTCCTGGCATAGCTCTGTTGGTAGGCCGGGGTGTGATTGTCGACTGCTATTATTAGATCCATTCACTCGTGTGGACGCAGGTGCTGGGTCTAGCTCGTTCCCCTTACCCTGGGGGAAGGGCTGCACTGGGAGCAGCTCCCTTCAGGCCACACCGCTGCTTTAACTAGCCCAGGAGAAGGCTGCCAACTCGCCTCTCCCTTGCCCTTTTTAACACCAAAGCACGGGGCAAAGGTTACCCAGGAAGCCGCAGGGCAGGGCAGGGGCTGAGCCCATGCTCCGGAGCGACCCCAGCCCAGGTGGAGAGACGCACCTGGCCCAGCCCCCGGAGGGGTCGGCACGGGCGGGCTGGCACCTGTTGCAGGTGATGGGTGAAAAGCGGCGGTAGGAACGTACCTGCTGGGCTGGGGGCGGCTGCTCCCCCGGGGGGGCTGCGGATCCGCTATGCCCCGGCAGGACCCCAGGGGCAGGGCGTGGGCGACCCCCCTCCTCCTCCCCTCCCGCAGCTCCTGCTCCCAGCCTCGCTTCTTCGCAACTTGCAGGTTCCTCCCCCGTCTCCTCGCTCACTCCGAATCAAACAGCCGGGACCCGCCCAGCGCTTCGGATCCTCCCCGCTGTTAACCCTTCACCCTCGGGGCCATCTGCTCCTGCACCTTCCTCCAGCGCCAGCCTCTCGCCTTCCCAGTCCCCGTCCCCAACGGGGCTGAACCGAGCGGGGCTCCGCCGGAAGACAGAGGCGGCCACCGCGGAGGGACCTTTGATTCAGCAGCAAGCGGCTGCCTTTTGACGGCTGCAAAATACCCAGGGTGAAGCCTGGACCCCCCCTCCCCCCGCCCCAAAAAGCTTCCTGGAGGACGAGCAGGAGGCTGGGAATGGGGAAGTCCTGAGGTCTCATCCTGCCTCTGATTTTACTGGCTGGGTGCCTCAGTTTCCCCACCTGCGAGAAGGGGGCCGCCGTCACCTGCCTCCCTGGGAGGTGCCCAGCAGAGACAGAGGAGCCCCGCAGAGAAAGTGGTCTCCCGCCCGGCAGGGTGCTGGAGCAGTGGTCTATACAGCAGGGACACAGGCCCGTGTCGGCTGGCCCGGGCGTCTCCTTGCTGTATAGACCTAACCTGACAGTCACCCAGCCTAGAGCAGCGATTCAGGCAGGCCTTGCGAAGCCGGGTGGGGACGGGAGACCTGGGGAGAACAGGAGGTGCTGCAGAAAGGGAGCATACAGAGCCCAGCATGGTGCTAAGGGGGAGTAGAATCCTGCAGATGGCAACTGAGATCAGCATTCCCTCCCCCACCCCCCCAGCTGACAGTGCTCCCCAAAGGTGGTGCTTGTCTGGGGGAGCTCAGCTCTCCCCTGCAGATGGGAAATTGGCTTCCCTGGAGCCAAGATCTGCAAACCAGTACGGCTACCCCTGGGAAGTTAGAGAGCACTGAGCACCCCCATGTCATTGTCCGCAGGGATAGGGAGGTGACCTCACGGTTCACGCCGGAGGGGACTAAGCCAGGACTCCTGAATTGAATTCCTGGCTGCAGGAGAGTGGGATCTAATGGTAAGAGCAGGAGTGGGCATCTGTTCCCAGCTCTGCCACTTACTCCCTGGAGGACTCTGGGGATGACCTGTCCCCATTTTACAGCTGGGGAAACTGCAGCTCGGAGAGGGGGTGACACTGAGCTACCTCCCCGGCTGGGCGAGGGGCTTCATTCAGGAGCGTGGGCAACGCACTCTGAGATCCTCCAGCGGAAGGCGCGGGAGACACAGGGCGAATTATCGCTGACTGCCATGATGGTCAGGCCCCCGTGGCAGTCTCCAAAGCTCTGCAGGCTCAGCCCAGCCTGACCCAGGGAAGGTCCGCGTCTGCAGCGGCTACACACAAGCCATGTGAGGTGACAAGCCAGTCAGGGCCCCACCTGGGCGCAGTGATAAGGACGGCTTTGGGCAGGGCTGGACAATGGAGGTGACACCTTTTGCAGCAGTGACTCAGGCCTCTATGACATCACCCTGCCCACACGATGCTGCCTTCTCCAAATAGTGAGTCCAGCCACCGCCTGCCTCCGAATCAGCTCCCAGCTCTGGGACTGTCCCTTCTTCGCCTTGCTGGTGCCAGTGTGTTAACCCTTCGACTGCTGCCAAGCACGCCAGGTGCATGGGGAGCAAGACAACGTACCAGCCACGTCTGGATGGAGCAGGCTGCCCAACAGAAGAGGCCTGGCTGGGTGGAGGATGCCTCCGCTGGACCCTCAACCAGACCAGATGCATCCAGGTGTCGGATGCACTTGGCCAACTACTCAATGCATTGGGTCCTTCAGGATAGGGGTGGGCTGTCGGATGGACCAGGTCTCTCCTCGGGGGGAGGGGAGATGAGGAACCTACCCTGGCCGCTAACATACCAGATTAATTTCCAACCTTCCAAGCTAGCAGGAAGGTTTTTAAAGCTTGCAAGCAGAACCCTGCAGCGGGACTGGGATCCTGCCATAATACCGGGAACAAGATTAAAAAATAGTCCCCTGGAGGTCTCTATGCACAGACAATTAAGGCCTTGTTGATTTTCAGGATCCCTGGTCCCGCATCTCAGCCCTGGTGGTGCACAGGGACATTACTTGAGAGAGACGAGCACCCCCTACTGACCACACACGCACATTGCAGCATCTGGCTGCTCTTCAGACCGTTCTAGCACTGATCCCGCTAGCCCTCATTTAGCACGAAAGGTTTCCCGAGCGAGAGCCGCCAGCAGGCCCCGGGGCGTGTCCCTTGGCTCTGTCTGTGATCGTGCCCTTTCTTCCATATTCTGGCCGGTTCAGTAAACACGACCACAGCCTGTTAAGCAAACAGGTGACACCGGGACCTTTGTGCAGGTTTCCAAAGATGAGCCAGTACCAGCAGCTGCCACGGGCTGTAGTAAAAATCAGGCCCAGCGCGAGGACGACGGGCCCGCACGCTGCTTCGGAGGAGCCACAGCGCAATTCAATTCACACCACCACATGGAGAGCCGCGGAGAGGTGACCTCGGAGCCAATGGAGGCTTCCAGCCTCAGGATCCATTTTCAATCCAGCCTGGAGCGGGTGTAACGGAGCGGCGGGCCCGGGCCAGCTCTACAATGGTCTTGGTGTGTCTCCCTCAAACACCCAATACTTCAAGGGACATCATTGGAAATTGCTGGCACCCAGCACCCGGGAAAGCCTGACCCCTAGTGGACAAAGGCACCTTCATCCCTGAAGTCTCTGTGTCCTGCTGCCATGACTGCAACTGGCCATTGTTGGGGCCAGTCTCCACAGAGCCCACGTACCTGATTTTCTCTCCAGTCCTTCCTTCCTCAGAGATGGGGTGAGACTGAGGTGAACCCTTCTCCCCAGTGACCAGGCAAGGCCTACAGCTAGTCCCACAGATTTAGGCTGCATCTGTTCCTAGAATCATCTCATTGTGAGCAAATGCACCAGAATGTCCACACGGTAACAGTCTAAATACAGGGCACTTGGATTCAGTTTTCCCGTCTATACGAGGAGGAGAACACCCATCTCATGGGAAGACGGAAGGGAAGAGGGCAGAAAACACTACGCTCCTGCCCTGGGAAGCACACTGTACTATTATCCCAGGTAGAGAGAGCTGTGAAATTCATACATTTTAGATGTATGCAGTGTTGTTATAGTCACACCAGTCCCTTCTGTTCACCAACAGCAGTTGGGCCAATAAAAGATGTCTTTCTAAATGTTAGACACAGGTTGGGGGCAGGGATCATCTTTTTGTTCCGTTTGTACAGCACCTTGCACACGATGGGGTCCTGGTCGGTGACAGGGGCTACCACAATACCAATAAATAATGCTACCATTGTACGGTCCTGGCTTGACCAAAGGCTACACAGATCAGACAGGACCAGCCTCCTAGGACCAGGTCCTTCTAAACCAGTGGTTCTCAATCAGGGGCATGTGTACGCAGAGTCTTCCAGGGGTACATCACCTCCTCTAGATATTTGCCTAGGTTTACAACAGGCTACAGAAAAAGCGCTAGCGAAACCAGTACAAACTAACATTTCATACAATGACTTGTTTATACTGCTCTATATACTACACACTGAAATGTAAGTACAATATTTATATTCCAATTGATTTATTTTATAATTATATGGTAAAAAAATGAGACAACAAGCCGTTTTTCTGTAACAGTGAGCTGTGACACGTTTGTATTTTTAGGTCGGATTTTGTAAGCAAGTCGTTTTTAAGTGAGGTGAAACTTGGGGGTACGTAAGACAAATCAGACTCCTGAAAGGGGGACAGTCGTCTGGAAACGTTGAGAGCCACTGTTCTAAGCAACCCCCAGCAGAACTTGAAAGGTAAAAAACAAAGCAACATGTGTGCAGGGTGTATCTGTTGGTTCTCACCTGTTTGCCTGCAATCCATCCTACCAGAGATCACCAGGGACCAGGAGAGGCAGCTGCAAGGGATGAGTAACCGTCTTTCTTCCCAATGCCAAGGCTCACAAGGAAAGCTCCCTTGTTTGGGACACTCAACCCTAGGCAGGACAAAGCATTAATGCTGGGAAGTGGGATGCGCCAGTTAGACCTGTTAGTTCAGCTTCTACGGCCCCCTCTTGCACACCCTTCGTGGAGTGGAGCTGCTTTGTTCAGTATTAGCATCAATGGTTTCCTTGATCCTGCCAACTGCAACACTCCTCAGTCAAAACAAAGGGTGGAACCGGTGGCGGCAGCGAGCAGTTGGGATGAGGGGGTGAGAAATCCTGCCTTGGAAACATTGTTCTTGTGACAAAGCTGCAGTGTTTGCTTGCAGCGGCGCCTGGGAGTTTGGGCCACCGACACGGAATTCTTGGATAACAAGACCGCTTTGCTCTGAGTGGAAAAAAAAATAATCCTGCTGCTACTTTAGCAGCACCCGTCAGGGTCCTGTTAGCAGAAGCCTGGTCGAAGGAGAAAAGATGAGGGGGCCTGTAGGGAAGGTTCAGGGGTAGAAGGCAGGAGACCCAAGTTCTTCCACCTCTGAGTGCTTGAGGCAAGTGACATCTGCTTTCTATGCCTCGGTTTCCCCATATGTGAAATGGGGATGGTTAGTTCCAGTGAGGGACTGACTGAAAGGTTTAATTCACGAATGGCCATGAAGCTCTCTGCGATTCTCATTTGGAAGGGGCTGGAAAGAAATTGGCGCAGATTAAATTGAATCACGTGCGTGTGAATTTAGAGCTGGTTTCACAGCCCTGCAGACCAAAGGCGTCTTTGCACAGAACAGGCTGTGCAGTAGCAACAGGGCAAACTGCCTGCTACACGCTGCCCTTGGGAATGGGCCTCAGACCTGGCCAATCCCTGCACTCTCTTCTGAGGTTGCCCAAAACACCCACTTCTATCCCCCCCCAACCCAAGGTCACATGCACCCATCTCCTCCAATGGGGACCTTCGTTGTGGTTTGCCTGGCCTACATTCATCTAGAATCATAGATCAGGGTTGGAAGGGACCTCAGGAGGTCATCTAGTCCAACCCCCTGCTCAGAGCAGGACCAATCCCCAGATTTTTGCCCCAGATCCCTAAATGGCCCCCTCAAGGATTGAACTCACAACCCTGGGTTTAGCAGGCCAATGCTCAAACCACTGAGCTATCCCTCCCCCCTATTCTTCCTGCCCAAGGCCAGTCAGGGCTGATGAAAGATGGCAGAGCCCCGCTCCACCACCAAATCAAGGCAGACATCGCTAGAAGGGCAATTCAAAGAACTGGCTTGTAAGAAGTCACCTCACTGCAGGAGGGCACAGGTAAACTGCAATGTGGAGCTGCAGCAGAGAGGGCAGCATAGCCACCAGGGGAACCTCCCGGGCCCGGTTTTAGCTTATGAAAATCTTTTCCATTTGAAAAAAATAAGTCCCACTCCTGGGGCTCCTACTCTGAATCTTCTATAATTATAATCAAGCAGTTTGGGAACGCAGATAGCCTAGCTTCCAGCAAGGGCAGGAGGTATGTATTAAACAATAATGTTCTGGGGAAGAGGACAGCACCCTAGACAGGGCGGCTCAAAACTCATCAGAAGACAGCGGCCCATCCACAAAGCTACAGGGAGCTGAGCAGGTACAGCAGCAGACCCACTTGAATTTTCTCTCCGCTCTTGATGGCTGGAAAGGTGTTTTACTCTAGACTCATCCCAGCTAATCCCCTCCCCAGGGGCTAAGGCAGTGTTATGCGCCACACATTCTGCAGTGCTTTGGGCAGCCAGGTGTTTCAACACTTCAAATCAGCCGGCATGGTGCCTAGCACAGAGCCCTGGACTGGGAGCTACAAGGATCTGGGTTCTAGTCCTGGCTATGCAACTTTGGGCAAGTCACTTACCCTGGGTAGGGCTGTTTCTCTCCCATCCCGTGTCTTAGAGTTTAAGCTCTTTGGCCACGTCTAGTCTAAAAAAAGTGGATTATTAAACTCATAGTGTAGATGAGGCGTGGTGTAGTTCTAACATGTGGCAACTGGTCAAGGGGCACCCTGGAAGGAGGGTTGGAGTAACCCACAGTAGGATTTTAACAGATGTTAAATACATGCCTTCACTAGGATTAAGGCCTTGGTATACTTTTTCAGCTGTATCTTCCTCACTGCCCCTGCTGGTGCGTACAGACAGAGCCTCTACAACCACTGGATTTACTGCAGTTATAGGTATGGCTCCTGAAACCCACCAGTCCGACTGTGGGACTCACTGGTAGGAGAAGAGACAGACTCACTCTGTGGTGTTCATTTTATTATAAAACCCTTGGTGCATACAGTCACACACTTCTCAACAGAGTAATCAGAAAAACAGAAACATGGCGGTCAATTGCTCACCAAAATAGAACAACGTAGCCAACATTCTCTCTAGGGCAGGCATCTTTCTATGGGGGTTCATAGGCCGCCGCTTGGCTGAGAGGGAAGGGCACTAATAAACCTGCATAGAAAGGAGGTCTCCGTTACCGTCACTTGATCAATCCTCTCAGTGACAGTTGCAAGAAGCATAAAATGCTGGGGAGCGAGGGTGATGGGCTGATCCAAGATCGAGGAGGATTGTGGCATGAGGAGATCTGGCCACATGTGACTGGCAGTCGGCAAGCAGGGGTGATGCTGCAGAAAGGCTCTCACCCCCACACTCCTTGGGCGTTCTTAGCGTTCTTGTACTGCAGCTGCGTCTGGAACTTAATTACAACAGAACCGGAGAGGTCTTTGCTCCAGATCTGCTGAGAAAGGGTTAAAAAAAACACCTCAAGAAAGCGACTGGCCACAAGAATTATACAAATCCCTCCCCTGCCAGCACTGAACCGGTGGCCCAGTCACTTGATTGCTGCTACTCCGAGTACACTGTAATTCTGAGCTCTGGGTGCTGGCGGCATTTGGCTTTCCTCAGTTCTTCTTGGTCTTGGGGGTATCGTATTTTCTCTTGCTCGAGTACCACAGCAGCAGAGGGATTCCGATGGAGGGAAGGGTCATCACACCAAAAGCTGCCCAGTCGAGCTAGCAGAAGGGGAAAACCCATTAGAAGTAGAGCGGAGATGGGTTATGCGTAGCTAAATTCCCAGCTTCTCATACCTGAGCCCCCCTGCCCGAGCGTTTTGATCCGACCCCTACAACACAGGCTCATTCCTAGAAGCGAGTCTAACGGACCACGATGAATTAATTGTCACTCTTCTTGCAAGATTTTGCAGAAGTTGCCCCAAAAAGCTTAGGAGCCACCTTGGGAATTTCCCAGGCGGCTTTTAATTTAGTGTCTGGGCTTCTGCTTTCACGCCACGAGCCAGCGCACACAAAAAAGCTCAACGCTGATTTGAACTGTACAGTCACTGGGAGAAAATGGATTACTGGTTTAATGGTACTTACAAAGTGAGGGGAAAACCTCCTGTCAAACTCTCTCTGAGCCAGGATTCCTCCCTGCCCTGGGGCACTGGTGAAGCCAACCTGAAATGGGGGGAAAAGAAATAGCATTTGCCCACCGTTCCTGGCACTGCAGGCGCTCTGTGGCAAGCACTACATGAGAAGAGAGAGGGACTATCTATCATCCCTCGATGGTTGTGTCTAGGAGCACACACTGTGCATCTCCGCTGTGAGATCTGCCGTTAGGATCCTGTACATGATCAAGTTCACAAGAAAGGTGGTAGCCACTCACCACAACCTGCCCTCCCTCCTGTGCCAGGTAGGTGATGGTAGCCGAGGTGAAGTTGAAGTAGCCAGCTTTGAGGGGCCTCAGGACCACAGTGTGAGATACGTTGCTGGCTCTGTGTAGCAGATGGTTAAGGAAACAAATTGCATTTTGTTCCAGGGGAGCAAGACTCAAAACACAGGGAGGGGGTTTAACCAGCAGGTTTGAAATCTTAAACGACCTTCAACTACAGATTCAGACCCTTACAGGGGCAACTCATCTATTCCTCCTTCCCTGACAGATGAATGGAGTTCCGTGCAATTTAATGTGAGGGGCGGCTATGTGTTGTGTGACCCGAGAACTAGTTCTTGTTTGCAAGGACACTAGAGATCCCAGGGCACTTTATTGGGATTTGCCCTCGGAGCCTTAGCCAGAAGTCAGGTGTGCTTGCATTTCAGGGATGATGTATGGAGTTGGATGTGTCTTGGCATCCTTGGGCATCAGCGGGGACAAGGGGGAGCCGAAGAACAGACCCAGGAAAATGGCATGAGGGGAGATTGTTTCGAACTGCAAAAAGATACGGAGCAATCCTGTCCCACTTGACGTTAAGCATTCCAGAGACAATGCCAAAATCTTCCGGGGGGAAAGAATCATCCGACAACTCCACATCCAAAGCCGCGCTAAACACAACAGAGAGAGGGGTCAGGAACAGAGCCGGGGGATGCGTTACCTGGAGTCCCACTCGGGGTTAGACTCGATGACCCTTGCGGTGCCTTCTAACCCTATGATGCTACAGGCTGTTTCACAAACAGAGGAAAGTTCAGTGCTAGCTGCTGATCTGGAGTAAAAAGCCACAAAGTTGAGAGTAGAAGGAAGACAGCGTCAAGGAGAAATGACGGCCGAGCAGGACGAGCTGGACCTGGGGCATAAGAGGGAAGAGCTGAGAGGAGCCATGAAGTGGAGGACAAGGAATTGGCTGTGGAAAGAGCCCAGGAAGCCAATGGAGGTCTATGCACGTGAGGAGGGGAGCCCCGCATTGGGGTATGAGTGACAGGAAAGGAAGGTGATTTTCAACTGCAGCATTTTGGACACCGGTGGATGATGATGCAGTCAAAGACACACATGATGAAGGCAGGGACCAGGGCTGGAATAGAGAGGAAAGGATGAACAGGGGGATTAGAGAGTGGAGTGCCAGAACTTGGTAAGAGTTTAGACATGAGCTTTGGGGGAGAGAGAGAGAGAGAGAGAGAGGCCAAGGAGTCTAAAACAGCAACACAATGAACACTGATTTGCTCCCATACACTGGAATCCACTGAGACCCTTTCACAACTTCCAGAATCACATTCCTCCCCCGCACCCCAAAAAAACCCTGCACACTTTAGTCTCATTACCCTTGAAGCCTCCCTTGGGGGGAGGGGATAGCTCAGTGGTTTGAGCATTGGCCTGATAAACCCAGGGTTGTGAGTTCAATCCTTGAGGAGGCCACTTAGGGATCTGGGGCAAAATCAGTACTTGGTCCTGCTAGTGAAGGCAGGGGGCTGGACTCGATGACTTTTCAGGGTCCCTTCCAGTTCTATGACATAGGTATATCTCCATATATTATCTAGGGGTCACCAAATGAAATTAATAGGCAGCAGGTTTAAAACAAATAAAAGGAAGTTCTTCTTCACGCAGCGCACAGTCAACTTGTGGAACTCCTTGCCTGAGGAGGTTGTGAAGGCTAGGATTATAACAGCCTTTAAAAGAGAACTGGATAAATTCATGGCGGTTAAGTCCATTAATGGCTAATAGCCATGATGGGTAAGGAATGGTGTTCCTAGCCTCTGTTTGTCAGAGGGTGGAGATGGATGGCAGGAGAGAGATCACTTGACCATTGCCTGTTGGTCCACCTGGCATTGGCCACTGTCAGTAGACAGGATACTGGGCTGGATGGACCTTTGGTCTGACCCGGTACGGCCGTTCTTATGTATAATGCCCCTTCCTGAGTGGGCCTGATAGGGGGCTCATACACTGCAACTTTACTCCTACTCAAGTCAACAGTCCTATGGACTCCAGTGAGAACAGACAGTCATTTTAACAGTGGTAAGAGAAAACCTTAGGTGATCACAGTGGACCCTTCTGGATTTATAATCTATGAATACAGAGATTCTTCCCCTCTATTCGCTCCTGCCCCCAGAGTGCCCCTCCCTCCAGAGGGGATTTGGGAGAAGTAAGGGAGGAGCTTGAGAAAGGTTTTTACTCTAGATGTCTCCCTCCTCCCCGAGCTAGTGAAACACACACTGCAGAGACACACCTCTAACACTCCGTGTCCTTCAGGGCCAGGCATCTGATAGGTACCAAGAACACAGACAAACCTTACCTGGAGCCAACATTGTAGATGTTGTACTGTAGAGTCAGGTCCTTGCCCTCCACTGCATATCTGTTTAACAGAGATTTAGAGGCGAGCAGCCTGGCGCCCTCCTCGCTGTGAGCAACAGACAGCAGGGCAAACACAGCAAGAGCTAACAGCTTCATCTGGAAGGGGGAAACATTCACGGTTAATGCCCGAGTTTCTAAAGAGGAAAAATTGGAGGTGGTGGCCTTCTGGAGGGGGCAGTAGCAGACAGCAGAATAGATCCATAAGTGCAATGCGTTATGAAGCACAGACAGCTGTGTGGTTTAAGACATCGTACCCGACAGCATCATACCATGGAGGAGGGAGGGATCAGCCCCGTTCAATATGGCACCAGTGCAATTGCACCTGTAATATTTTGGATGCTTCTCTACCAGAATGAGACAACTGCAAAGCAATGACCTGATACCGGGTTTCTTTTTCCCTGGCTGCTCTGTGAATGTGTGGTAAATTTATTAAAGAGACAGGGTGAGCACGGTAATACCTTTTATTGGACCAATGCCTGTTGGTCCAATAAAAGATATTATCTTACCCGCCTTGTCTCTCTGATATCCTGGGACCAACCTGGCTGCAACAACCCTAGTATATGTACTGTTATTTAACACCATTAAAGGCATTGAAAGCATTAGGACACTCATTTTGTAAAGATAAGAAGCTTCTACAAACATAGAATCATAGAATATTAGGGTTGGAAGAGACCTCAGGAGGTCATCTAGTCCTACCCCCTGCTCAAAGCAGGACCAATCCCCAACTAAATCATCCCAGCCAGGGCTTTGTCAAGCCAGGCCTTAAAAACCTCCAAGGATGGAGATTCCACCACCTCCCTAGGGAACCCATTCCAGTGCTTCACCACCCTCCTAGCGAAATATGTTTCCTGATATCCAACCTAGACCTCCCCCACTGCAACTTGAGACCATTGCTCCTTGTTCTGTCATCTGCCACCACTGAGAATAGCCGAGCTCCATCCCCTTTGGAACCCCCTTCAGGTAGCTGAAGGCTGCTATCAAATCCCCCCTCACTCTTCTCTTCTGCAGACTAAATAACCCCAGTTCCCTCAGCCAATCCTCATAAGTCATGTGCCCCAGCCCCCTAATCATTTTCGTTGCCCTCTGCTAGACTCTCTCCAATTTGTCCACATCCCTTCTGTAGTGGGGGGACCAAAACTGGACCAATACTCCAGGTGTGGCCTCACCAGTGCCGAACAGAGGGGAATAATCACTTCCCTCGATCTGCTGGCAACGCTCCTACTAATTCAGCCCAATATGCCGTTGCCTTGGCCTTCTTGGCAACAAGGGCACACTACTGACTCATATCTAAGACCAAACAAATCCTTTCTGCTATTTCTCCTTTGAAATCCAGTGGAAACAATTTAACACACACCGCAACAACATTCCCCTGCAGTGTCTGCAAACAAACACTGCAGCATTGTGCTAGCACCTGAGAATTGCAACTGACTAAAAATAACCTTGAAAATGACTAGCCTATATTCAGATGACAGAAAAACAAATGGCTTAAAGGTTTGTTTTTTTAAAGTCATCAATTTAACATCAGCTGTTAGCAGTAGAACAGAGAACATGTTATTTAAGACAAAGTTAACTTGAGGGCCCCTTTAAAGAGTTCACATATTTCCTATCTTTACTCTCACACACAAATATTCAAACATCAGTCCGCTCCCATCCAAACACCGTTTGGTTGCAGACCCTTCCAAAGGGCACACTCCTTTTCTTCAGCCCTGGCACAAACCTCTTCTTCCCAGACAAAAAAAATGAGAGAGCTCTGTCCTGATGATCTGACACCCCACTAAGCTCCTATCACCGCTTTGGCTTTCTGTACCCATCCTCTCTTTTGATAGCGGATAACCAGACCTCGCCGATCTAGCCTGAAATCATAGCCAATATAAATCCCTGTCCATATGTCTCTCAGGAAACCTCTCATCCTGTAGGTTCTGAGATTTCTAGGCTACAGCGCCATGGGCTTCCCTAGCCACAACCAAGTCTTGAGCAATTGGCTAATACAGTGATTCCTAAACAGTGGTCTTAGATCACAGAGCCCTTCCCAGTGGCTTGTGAAATTATATTTTGATAACTAAGTAGTGAGGCGGTTGGGTCTGGGAAAAGATCCATCTAACACATATTGGGCAACAGCATGAAAAGGCTGGAGAACCTGTGATCTACCTTAAATGAAAGTATGAAGAAGGGGCTGCTAACTGTGCAGCTCTTTCGCTCCCATCTCCTGCTCAGCCCCTGTACACAGCACAGTCATGTCTTTTCCCACCACCACCTCCTCCTGCAGCCACAGATCCGTTCGGCCTGTCCCCAGCCTCTATGGGGCAGCAGCTCCTTGTACCAGGCAGCGGCAGGGCCTGGCTGCTACTCTCAGCCACGTGTCTCCATTTCCC
>NW_020664831.1:0-9276 GCF_002925995.2 Terrapene triunguis | reverse complement strand
CTTTCCAGAGCAGGTCAGCATCATTCTCCCCGTTATACACACGAGGAAACTGAGGCACAAAGAGGTGAAGTGACGTACCCCAGGCCAGGAAGCCAATAGCATCGACCCAGGTCTCTCCAGCCCCAGTCAAGTGCCCTATCCCCTAGGCAACATTACCCCCTTGCATTTCACTGGGAAAGAGCCTCTGGGAATCAAGATGGCCGAGAAGAGGGGTGGGCACTAACCATCTCCCCCCGTGACATAAAAGCAGCCCTGAAGGTTGCAGCATTGGCTTTTACGCTCTGGCGCCAGGGCTCAGCTGCTTCCACTGGGGCTTGGACCCAGGCCCTTCTGCACGTAAAAACAGCTGCAACCGGGACTACACGAGAGAGTCAAATGCCACAAGAAAACCCCATTGAGCTCCTTAGCAAAGGTCACAGCGGCTGCTAGGCCTGTGGATGGAGGATATTCTAAGGCCTAGATCTTCAAAGGTATTTAGGCACCTGACTCGCATTAAAAACAATGGGAGTTGGGCACTGAAGTACCTGTGAAGACGTGGGCCTAAGAACCTTGCTCCACAGCTCTTCAGCTGCTAGAACCTGTAGGTTCCTTGCAGTCCTTGGAGGCATTTCCCAGCCTGCTCTTGCAGGGAAAGTGCATAGATCCGTCTCCGTGACTGGCCGTGGCAAGCTGCAGCTGTATTGTGCATAGACTGGAAGAGAGCGAGAGAGGAAACAGGGGCTGGCAAGACAATGAGGCAGCAGGAACCACGCCTTGGTTTTTAATAACGGTCCAGAAATGAGGGAACGGACTAAGCTCGCCTCACCGAGCCCAGCTGCAGCTTCTTTCTTGGGTCTCCGGAAGTGGAAGACCTGTGCAGGGATGTGTCATTGGTAGCACAAAGCAGGATTATGCTAAATTAGTACAATAGCTCCTTCTAGTGGTGGTGGTGATCCATAGACTTCTAACCATTCATACACAGAAAGAAACAGCCACAACTAGTGCCAAACAAATTGGCTTCCACCTGGTGTGAATTCCGGCTTTACCTTTGTTTACCAGGACCCACATCCTATTTGGAACTCTATAAAGTGCATAGAGACATCTGTAGGTACATACCTATGCTGTAGGTACATATTACACTGGTAACAATATAGCTTCACTTATGATTAGGGTCTACTTAAAATCACAGAGAAACCACACATTTTTTGCGGGTTGGTCACAGCATAAATAGCCAATTTTATGGATGTGGTCATACAGTCTATACACAAGTATTGGACTGTACAACTGTAACATTTGTAAGTCGCCCTGGATAAGGTGTCTGCTAAAATTTAGGATTGGACTTATAACCCCAATACTATACCATGTCACCCTTACTTCTGCACTGCTGCTGGCAGCAGCGCTGCCTTCAGAGCTGGGTGCCTGGCCAGCAGCTGTTGCTCTCCGATCACCCAGCTCTGAAGGCAGCGCAGAAGTAAGGGAGGCAATACTGCGACGCCCCCTACAATAGCCAGATTTCACAGGGGAGACCAGATTTCATGGTCCTTGACATGTTTTTCATGGTTGTGAATTTGGTAGAGCCCAACTTATGATGTCATAATTGTGGAGTAATTAACAATTGTCCCAACCGAACGATGTTAGAAACAGGACAAGGGCAGGGTGTGTAGACAGAGGCACTGAGAAGTCTCTTCATTTTTCTGATTGTGGCTGTTGCAGCTCAGCCTGTGTTGGGAATTAAGGCTGCGAAGCGTGACGAGTGATGCGATATACAATGGGAGCCTTGTCTGACCCTGATGACAACGACAGACCAGAAACCGAACAACGTATCTGATGAAATCCAAAGCTTTCGGGATACAAGCACCATTTGTTTTACCCAAGCCCTAATCCCTAGGGAGCATTCCACAGGACTGGCCTAATGGGGAAAGTATTTTATTCATTCCATTAAAAAAATAATACTGCATTACGATTGAGCGCTGACAAGGCAGGAGATGCCAAAGCTATGGGGCTCTGCACAACCTTAACTCTGATTCCTTGGGTATTTGCATCATTGCATCGCAGCCTGTAATTACAGGTCACCTAGTCTAGTACATCTCCTCACAACCTGAGAGCTGGGACTGAGCGCTGCAGTTAAGGCTGCAGATCAGATGAGTCATGCTGGAGATAGGATGACTCTACATCCCCGTTTGGCCGGGACAGTTCCCTTTTTAAGCTCTGTCCTGACCATCCTGACTTTTATGACAAAAATGTGCATTTATCCCGTTTGGTGTTTGGCAGCGGGAGAAGCGCTGGGAGGCAGGGCGAGGAGCGGGAACGGTGGGTGCGGGACAGAGGTGGAGGGTGGAGAAGAGCTGGCGGGGCCTTGGACTGCAGCCGAAGCGGAGCAGGCCGGGCTGGGGCCCCGTTGGCCCCTGGGCCAGGCCCCATGGCACCAGTGGCGCCATTGTAAACCCGGTACTGCTCATGGTGACAGAAACAAGGCCCCAAACATCAGCTAATGGCTCGGGCCACAGGGCCAACCCTGGTAAAATGAACATCCTGTGGTGCAGTTTCTTCCTCCAAAGAAGTTTGTGGCCACACCCTTTAGTGGGGCGTTGTCCCCCCAGCCTGTCGCTCTGGGCTGACACTTTGTGGTGAGTACCACAGCCCCGGGGGAAGCACCACCATTCGCTTCCCAGCACCGAGCCAGCCCTGCAAACACTGGGCCACCTTCCACCTTGCGGTGACCCCATCCTGCAGGGCCAGGAAGGGTCCGAGTCCCGGGTGAGGCTGGCTGGCAACCTGTCTGAGGCAAACACCTCAGCAGGAGCGAGGCGCCCAGAACAGGACAGTGAAGCACAAGGCTACGGGTGCCCAGCGCAGCTACTGACACACCAGGGTGTTAGGATGCAAAGCCACAAGCCCTTGGAGGGATGCTGTCTCTGGGATGGGCGTGTTACGGGGCACATCACTCGCCGCCAGACTGGCACCTCCTCCTGGTCATGCTGGGGTGGAGTTTGAGGCCGCCCCCGTCTGCAGCTTGCACAGCGTCACTGCATCTGCCGGCAGCCCCCCTCACCGCCTCAGGAACCACAACACCCTCTTTGCAACTCAGCCCTTCAGCCGTGTCACCATCCGTGTTCCCCTTCTGGGATTAGTATTCCAGCCTAACAGTCCAGCTGCTTCCCCTGTGGGGCAGGGGAGAGACCCAGGCCCACCCACTACTCCTGGTCCCAGCCCAGGCATCCTGTACATGGCAGCCACATGCTTCGCCCCCTCCAACTGCTCAGCACATTTTCCGGGGCCACTTCCCCGCGACCCCAACACCTTCTTCACTCTTACCTCAGGGCCACAGTCCTAGCCGCCAGCTGGGAGTTCCCTCTCGCTCCCCTGGTCCCTGCCAGCACTGCTCTGTCCATGGTGCTGCAGGGCTCTCCGCCTGCTAGAGACACAGTCCTGACTCCTCAAGCTCCCAGCAGCCACTGACCAGCTCTGGCCCAGGGGCTTCTTTTATGTGAGCCTGCTGGGCTCTGATTGGTCGCTCCCTGCAGCCCTTCCCTGATTCCCTGTGCCCAACGCAGCCTCTCTAGGCTGATCGGAGGACCCAACTCCACTGCTCACATGCAGGATTAACCCCTTTTACATCTGTGTGCGGTAGACACCCCATCACACACCCTCCTGCTCAAGACTGCATCCCTCGGGGGGTTGGGCGTCTCCTACCCTGCAGCTGCCTAAACTGCATCTGTAGCTCATCCCTTTCTCTTTCTGCCTCCCTCAACAGGAGACACACGTCTGCCTGGGCCTGCATATCATCGCTAAACGTATCCCTCTGGTATGTGAGGTGTCCTCTGCTCTTTGCAATGGCTAGTTTATCTTTCACTTGCCCCACTGGGTCCCCCAGCACCCTTACGTTCAGGGTCTGAGTCCCCCCACTCGCCCCTGGGGAAGTGACTGGACAGCTGACTGCCGGGCCCCCGGAATGGGGGAGCACAGATAGGGACTCACAAGATACCCCAGTCCTTGGCGTGATGTGGACCCGAGAGCAGACGTGATGGTGGGCAAAGCACCGTTGGGAGAGGGTGCACCGACCTGCCAGCAAGAGGTGCCACTGTGGTGAGTCACGCCTTGGTACAGGGGGCACAAATCACCCCCCACCGGCTTCCTGGAGACTGCTCCGGAGACCGCATTGACTTTCCTGAGGTGCCCCAACCCTGCAGCAGGGCTTCTTGGGGGCAGATGCCGGTTGAGGTGTCCCTCTGCTGGCTGTCAGGGGCCTGGAGTGGAGCTGTAGGAGCCCAAGATCCAGCACAGACCTGCCTGGCTGAGCCTGAGGGGGGGAGGGATAGCTCAGTGGTTTGAGCATTGGCCTGCTAAACTCAGGGTTGTGAGTTCAATCCTTGAGGGGGGGCATTTAGGGATCTGGGGCAAAAATCTGTCTGGTGATTGGTCCAGCTTTGAGCAGAGGGTGGGACTAGATGACCTCCTGAGGTCCCTTCCAGCCCTGATATTCTATGAGTGTGCAGTGCCTCCTTGTGGAGACTCATGGAGTTTAAGGCCTGAAGGGATCATCAGATCATCGAGTCTGAACTCCTGTATATCGCAGGCCCTTAAAGTTCACCCATTTCCCTCTACCCTGTGCCCAGTAACGACTGTCTGGCTGAAGCGTCTTCCCCAAGGCCTCCCGGCTGGGTTTGAAGGCCCCCTTCCCTTGCAGGCTGTGCCCAGGGTTACTCACCCAGCCTGGCAAACATCCGTGCCTTGTTTCTAACTCGAGTGTGTCATGTGCTGCCTTTCTCCTCCAGGATAGAGAGCCCGTCGGTACCTGGGCTGTTCCCCCCTTGGCAGAACTTATACGCTGCATCATGTCAGCTGTAGTCTTCCAAGGGCCTGATCCACGCAGGATCCAGGTGGGCTGAGGGGGATGAACCCCTCATTTTTCTGCCGTGGATCAAACGCTGCCTCCCTGCAGGAGAAGAGTCTCCATATGGGGCACCTCGTAACATGAGGCTGTAGGGTTGGGTCTGCAGATTTCACACAGCCCTTAGCCAGGGAAACGCCCCAGTGTCACCGGCTGGAGAAGGGCTCTGGGGTTCAGTCCATTGTGGTTATGGTCAAGAGCGGACACAGCCCAACGCTTGCCAGAGCAATTCCACCTTGGGGATTCAGCAGAGCCGCGTCGGGTTGTGCTGGTGACTTGAGATGGGGAATTCAGCCGGGGGAGAGGGGAGAAATCGCCCCGTCCCTTGAAATCTCGGAGAGTCAAGAGGAAATTTGGAACCTTGACTCATCCCCAAGGCGACACCGCGAGCGAGCGTTCCACCTGGCAAAGCTGCCGTGGTTTTATACACCTTTCCCCACAAGTTGCTGCCCTTACCACCCCCAGCTCATTTTGGGGGTTCAAAACATCAATCATTCAGGAGCAGAACTGAGCCTTACAGACTCCACATTGTCATGGGCATTATTATTTATTAGGTGTATTCTTTATATGGTAGCACCTGAGCGCCCCACTCATGGCCAGGTCCCCACTGTGCCAGGCGCTGTACAATGACTACTACCTTCGTTCTCTGGGCGCGCAGCTTTTTTATTGATCATTTTGTTTTGGCCCAGCACATTTGTAGGAATGAGCAGGTACATGTATAAAGCAGGAGGGAGAGGAGGGAGAAAGAGAAGCAGGGATCGGAGCAGGGAGCTCTCTAAGCAGATTTGCATGAGCAGAATCGCTGAATGATGCCTTGCCAGTGAGAGCGCAGTGTACAGCTGGGTGGCTCTGGAGTCCAAAGAGACTGTGACCCTTGTTCCCCCGGCCTCCGACCTGCTACGGGTTCCCATTGGAAAGTGGCTCCCAGCAGGAGCCGCCAGCTGGGACCGAGGGGGAATACAGGCGGGTGACACTTTTCAGACCAGCCCCTTTTCCGGTGAAAAATGCAGGTTTGGTGAAACCGAATCATTTGGTGAATTGTTTTGGCTTCACTCAAGTGTATCGGTCAAAACTAAAAACCAACCCAGAACAAATCTAAACCTTTGGTGTGTTTGGTCTGAAACTACTTTTCCTTTTGAAATGGCCTTTAGTCTGATTAAAAACAAACACAGTTTTAAAATGGTCACAATCAAAACAAAATGTTCATTGGACTCAAAATGATTCCCCCCACCACCACCACTTCTCCATTTGCAGAATATTTTTTAAAATAAAATTTCAGTTGGTCCTACAATGAATCCCCTGCCCCCCAAATTTTTCAGAATTCCCAGCAAACCCCCAAACCTGTTATTTGCCCAGTTCTAACCAGGTCACAAAAGACGGGATAAGGACACAGCAGTAATTGGTTCCAGATGTGAAGCTACAGCACAGGAAGGTGATGCAGCCTCCACTGCAGGATACAGGCAGTGTCTTCCACCACGTCCTGTTACCAGGAGGGGTCCTTGCAGCTGTGGGCAGAGGCAGAGAGGAAGAGAAACAGCTGTTGGTTATGATGCTCGGATGTGGATGGGACCTTTCCCCTCTAGCCGGTACTGGCTCTGATCTGGTGCCAGTGGGGCAGGGAATGGGGTATAGGGCTTTTCCCCTCTAGGGGCGCCAGTTCTGATCTGGCCCCAGAGAGGGGGGACTGGGACCTGGGGCCTTTGCCCTGTAGGGGGTGCTAGCTCCAATGTGGCCCCAGGGAAGTGGTCCTGGTGGGTTTAGGGGGTCAGGGAAGGGGATACGGGGCCTTTCCCATCTAAGGCTCTAGTGCCAGTATGGCCAGTTTCAGGACAGCAGTAACTAAAGGTGCTCCTGTGGATCTCAGCCTGGGAGGAAGGTGCCCGTCTCACAGGAGTCACCCACCCATGCGCCGGAGGAGCCCTGGAGACTAAGCTCCCCAGAGCCGTCTCTTCCCGAGCAGGCGGTGTCCAGGCAGGACGCTACCATCGCTGTATGTGGCGCTCACTGGGACAGAGACTGTGTCTTCCTACGTGTTTGTACAGTGGCTGGCCCAGTCTGAGCACAACTGCAATATAAACAACAACAGGGCCCTGTGGGTGCCCGAACAGTCACCGGGACACCGTCAGCCACTGCTAGAGTTCTCCTGTCCGGAGAATAGCCCGCCCTGGTGGGAGTGACGCTGGATGGTACCTGTTCCGCAGGGTGTATTTGCAAACAAACGGGAAGGACCAGCTGGGGCCATAGTCGTTCCAGGTGACGAAGCCTAAAAGAGACGGAGTCAGAAGGAATCAACCCAGGAACAAACCGCCCGCTGGCAGGAACGGGCACTTCCATTACTAGGAAAGTCATCTGCATGTGAGAGCTAATGTGAGCTCTCTACCTGTGCAGGCATCTGTACAGTCTAGACTGGGGTGAGAGATAGATAGATAGATAGATACTGGAAAACACTAGTGGGAACTTAGATGAGGCATGAAAAGAAAGGCTGAGTGCAATATTGCCCTGGTCCATTGCCGCCTTGCATCTTGGGTCATCAGTTTCTCCGGTGCAAATTGGGTGTAAAGCTCTCTTTGCACCCACGTAGCTCTGGTAGACCTGACGGCACATGGGGCAGGCCGGAGCTGCTCCCAGCCCGAGGTGATCACACACTGTTCCGTTTGTGGAGTTCACTTTGAAAGTGGGTCACAATGGACACTGGAGTTGTCCGTCCTCTGGCACTGATCGGGGTGTATTGGGGAGGGCTCTCCCCAGGAAACTGGCCAGCCACTAGGGAGGGATTTTGTTTGGATTGGGCTGGTTTTGGGGGGGGGAGGCCGGGGTTGTCTTCCTCCGAAGCATTTGGCGTAAGCCACAGTCAGAGGCAGAGGTAGGTAGGTCAGTGGACTGAGCTGCTAGGGCAGGGGCAGGGGACCAAACCAGACAGCTCAATGATTTGATCGGATGGTGCAGCCAACCAGCAGGAACTGAATCTGGGCAATGTTCTTCTGGCGAGAGTCAGGGGGTCGAGATAATGAGCCAGCCCTGACCAAACCGAGCCACCAAGCATCTGCTCCCCCTCCCCCAAGACAAAGCTCCCACCGTTTTCCAGGGTCCAAGAGCCCAGGTAGTTTTCTCCCGGGAGACCATCGGGCTGGCCTGCAGGAAATGTCCGGAAATTGTATTTGGAACCATCCGTCCACATGAAAGACCCCTCCTAGAGAAAGGGTGACGGTGTTAGTGACTGAACTGGGGGCCAGGAGCGCTGTGGGGAGAGGAGATGGAGCAATAGCCACTAAGGGATCAGCACTGTCTCTAGCACCTAATATCCCAGCTGTGGAGGCCTCTTCCTCACTGCAGCCCTCTCCAGCACTGACAGCGTCAGCCTCACACCACCCCGGGGAGTGGGGAAGGGTCTGCCCCGGGTTACAGATAGGGAAACTCAGCATAGGGTAGATTAAGTGACTGTGCCAAGGTCACACAGGGAGACAGTGGCAGACCCAGGAACTGAACCCAGGACTCCCAAGTCCCCGTGCGCTGCCCTAAGCGCTGGGCCATCCTTCTGTCTGTGGGGCTGGCAGAGTGAGCAGCGCCGACCTGGCTTGGAATCAGCTCTGTTATAACCCTCACCCGCAGCCCTAAGCTGGCACCGTGTTCACCTTCGCGTGCCAGTGTCACCTCCACTTTGGGATCGCACCAGCCTCCACCAGATCCCAGCACACCTTCCCCACTTGCAGCAGCCACAACACGCCCAGCCCCAGCTCTCCCCAAGCTCAGACCTGGTTCTTGGAGAGTGAACGTCAGCCGGAGTGCGGAGGTGACAAAACAGCTGTAGTTTCCACTGCACCTTTTCTATACCCTGTATCCCAGCATGCTTTGCAGCTGAGGGACAGTAACACCTACCTCTTCTCTAGCACTTTTCATTAGTAGAGCTCACAACACTTCACAAAGCAGGTCAGTAGCGTTACCCACATTTTACAGATGGGGAAACTGAGGCACAAGGAGAGGCTGGGACTTGCCTAAAGCCACCCCAGCAGCAGAGCCAGGAATAGAACTGAGGACTCCTGAGGCCTAATCCAGGCAAACACTCTTTGCTCTACATCAGATTGAAATAACAAGCCCACAATGTAAGACACAGGGAGCCAAATTCTGCCCTCAACCCCACGCTGTCCCCCTGGTATAAGTGGAAATGCCAGTCTGACCCTCCAGCCCTGGCGATTGCTCTGAAGTTGCAGTTGCTCTGATTGTGGGTTGTGCCAGACGGGTGAGGCAGGAGCTACCTTGAAAGTGTCGTGTGCGCCGATCCAGTAGGCCTGCCCTTTAGTGTAATCCAGCGGCTTGCCCATCAGGTGAAAGATGAAGTCATTTTCCTCTGCGCTGTGGATGGAGGCCAGATGGGAATTCCTGCCGTGGCTTTGACACGCCACCTGAAA
>NW_020664830.1:5365-7943 GCF_002925995.2 Terrapene triunguis | reverse complement strand
AAATGGGGTTCTCTCGCCCCATGGCTCTCACACGATCCTTCTCTCCCTGCTCGTGCCCAGCTCCACAACACCGTAGATCCACACTCGGCCCTGGGAATACTTTAATTCCAATCAGAGTCTGATTATACAATACTACACGGAGCACGCGTGGGCTCAGGCCCAGTCCCTGGGCGCCGACTGTCTCGTGTTCGGGTTAATGTCCATGGAGGAGCTTCAGTCCGTGTCCTCCTCAAAAACAGCAAGTGCCTGCCCCCCCACTGGCACGTATCCCAGGGCATCCACCTCGCCGCCGCCTCGGCTGGGCTTCTGGAAGTGAATCTCCAGGGCGTCCCTCATGGACTCCTCGTCCAAAATGTCCGGGATCCCCGACAGGAGCACGGTCTTGGCACAGACGGACGGACGGACCTAGGGGGAGAGAGCAGAGGCGTGACCCTGCAGAGCGCGCTGCCTCCTGCTGGCACAGCCAGGTGTTGGCTGAGCTACAGGGAGAGCAGCCAGGGGAGAAGAGGGTCCGCTGCTGGGGAGCTCAACGGATGGAATTAAACACCCCCGAGACCCCCCTCTTCTCCCCCAGGAGTCAGAGCAGGGTGTGACACACGTCCTGACCACAAACCCTGCCTGCTGCTCGCCGGGCAAGCTCCAGCGCCTTGATTAACTCTGCACAGAGCCTCCTGCAGCAGCCGCCTGCTTCCCTAGGGGCAGGGTCCCTGCAGAGCGGCTAGTCTGACCCAGCAGCAGGGAGTGCTGGGAATGCAGAGCAGGGGTTCCCGCTCCCCCATGTTGTTCTTATCTGTATTTCCACAGGGCCTAGGAGCTCAGTCATGGGCCAGGCCCCACTGTGCTCTGCGCTGTGCAGACACAGAACAAGAGACAGCCCCTGCCCCCCAGAGCTGTCTGCCTCTGTCCCTCTCACGCTCTTGGCCATAACCCTTTCAGCTGGCCATGTGCCTTCAGCCTCCAGGGCGAGCGAGCGCTGGAGCATGCAGAGGGTGGGGGTGGGGCACATAGGCTTGTGCAAAGTGCACGTAGGGTGGACAATGGGCACTGGGCTCACGCCCGGGGTGGGGGTGGTGCTAGGGTCAGGAGTGGCGGTGTCAGCATTTGCTGGGACTTGTGCAGACGAGAGGGGTGTTAGAATCAGTGCACACTGGGGGGGAGGGCACGGTCAGTGTACGCTGGGGCTGGTGCGGAGGGGGAGGGGTATCAGGATCAGTGCACGCTGGGGGTGTGTGAGGGGAGGGGTGTCAGGGTCAGTGCACGCTGGGGGTGTGTGGTCAGTGCACGCTGGGGGTGTGTGGTCAGTGCACGCTGGGGTCGTGTGAGGGGAGGGGTGTCAGGATCAGTGCACGCTGGCGGTGTGTGGTCAGTGCACACTGGGGTCGTGTGAGGGGAGGGTGTGTGGTCAGTGCACACTGGGGTCATGTGAGGGGAGGGGTGTCAGGGTCACTGCAGTCAATGTATGCTGAGGCTTGGGGTGCCAGTGTATGATGGGGCTGGAGGGGAGGGGTATCAGGATCAGTGCACGCTGGGGGGGTGCGGTCAGTGCACACTGGGGCTCGCACCTGCCTGGGGGTGGCACCAGCGCACGCTGGAAGCGCGCTGCGGCTTGCAACCCCTACCTGAAGGTCTGTGATCTGTCCACTCATGTAGGGCGTCACTTTGAGCTCGTACGTCTGCTTCCCAATGGGGACTTGGATGCGTTCTTTCTTCACTAGCTGCTCCGCCACTGCCGAGTAAGAGAGAAGCCCTGACCTCCTGCTCCCACCCGCAGCCTGAGCCTTTCCACCCGCGCCAGGGGGTGCGAAAGTGGCCGCCCAGGCACCAGCACTGGCGCCTGCAGCATCTGCCCGAGCACACACCAGGAATCCTGTGCCAAGCGCACCCAGCCCAGTGCAGCCTCTGGGAAACGGGAGCCATCCGTCTGCTCCCACTCCAGCCCCCCTCACCGGTCAGTCTGCTGCAGGGAGCTGTCCCCCCCCCGGAATGAGAGCTCCAGGGCCCCCCCCGGCTCTCGGCGTCTCCCCCACGTACCTCCATCGTGCACAAAGGTCAGCACCACGTGCCCAGAATCGCTCAGGAGCTCCCGCTGCTCCACCTCACCACCCCCATTCTTCTCCTTGCTGAAGAACAGCTCCAGCTTGTCCAGCAGCTGCTCCTCAGAGAGATCCAGGCGGGGGAGGCTGGACAGCAGGATGCATCTGTCACTCAGCTTCAGCTCGATCTGCGGGGCAGGTACCAGGCCGTCACGGCTCCAGCCCGGGGGGGGGGGGCCGGGGCTGCCGGGGACATGGCAGGAGGCAGGCGCCCGGGAGCTTCGTGCCCCCGGCCTCCAATGGGGGGAGCATTGTGCTGGAACTGAGCACAGCCCCGGCTACCTTGAGAACAGGCAGCGGCACACGGCCCTGCAGGATGTGGGGAGGCTCCCCGCCCTTGCCGGGCACAGCCCACCCCCCAGCGTGCAAGAGGCTCCCCGCCCTTGCCGGGCACAGCCCACCCCCCAGCGTGCGAGAGGCTCCCCGCCCCTGCCGGGCACAGCCCACCCCCCCAGCGTGCGAGAGGCCCCCCGCCCCTGCCGGGC
>NW_020664830.1:0-5265 GCF_002925995.2 Terrapene triunguis | reverse complement strand
CCCGCCCCCCAGCGGGCGAGAGGCCCCCCGCCCCTGCCGGGCACAGCCCAGCCCCCCAGCGTGCGAGAGGCCCCCCGCCCCTGCCGGGCACAGCCCAGCCCCCCAGCGTGCGAGAGGCCCCCCGCCCCTGCCGGGCACAGCCCAGCCCCCCAGCGTGCGAGAGGCCCCCCGCCCCTGCCGGGCACAGCCCAGCCCCCCAGCGTGCGAGAGGCTGCCGAAGTTCCTCGGGGGAGGCAAAATCCCCTGGCGCTGACAGTGGGCCAAGGAGGCTGAGAGGCCCCTGCAAGGAATGCGGCACAGACTCCCTGGCAGCTGGGCCTCACCTCCAGGGCTGAGGGCAGCAGCAGCTCCACCGGCTCTGCCTGCACTCGCACCCGGCCCTCGCACGCTGCACTCTCATCCAGCTTCACCTCGTGCCACTTCATCTCTAGGATCCTCTGGGCAACTGCAAACAGGGAGAAACCACTCAGGCCTGGGGAGCGCCAAGCAGGGGCTCTGGGGCGGGATGGGCCAGGGCCAGGGCCAGGGCCAAGCCAGGCAGGGAATCCCCCCACCGGAGGGCTGGGCCGTGGGGTACGGCCTCCGCACAGGATGGCTCTGCAGCGCGGCGGTGGGAGACAGAGTCTGGCAAAGCAAAGGGCAGCAGGGCCCTTGGCAAGGGGAATGCTGGGGCCTCACGCCCCGGCCAGTCACCTCTGAGGGAGGGACCCCAGGCGGGTGCCAGGCTGCACGTCTTAGCCAGCGTGTGTGGAGCTGGACATCCTCCCGAGGCTAGGCACTGACCAGAGGCAGGCTGGCCTGCAGCAACAGACCTACCCTCCGGCTCCTCGAAGGTGAGGAGGGCAGAGCCCCCAGGTAGTGCACGCTGGATCCGAGGGGCGACCACCAGTGCGTTCACGTCCTCGGCCTCTGTCACGTGTCCCTTAAACAACATCTTTCTGTCCGGCAGGGAGGGCGGCGCCTGGGGAAAGCCCGCCGGGCAGTGTGAGGGAGTGCTGTGCCCAGGGAGGGGAGGGAGAAGATGGCTGGGGCCCATCCCCGCCAGCCCCCACCCGAGAGCCTGCAGCTCAGCTCCCCACACGGTATCACTCCTGCCGCCAGGGCCCCCCGGGCCAGGGCCCCGTCAGACCTCCCAGGCTAAGCAGGGTCAGTATTGGGTGCTCTCCCCCCCAGGCAGCGCCGACCCCAGTGCCGGGGGGCGCTGTGCTGCTGGAGGCATTTTCTCCGCTGAGATGTAAAAGCAAGGCCCTGAGCCCATGTGTTCGTCTCTTCTCACAAGAGCCAGACTCCGGCTCGGGGGACTCGGCGGCTCAGCAGAGCCACTAGCAGGCTGTTGTACCCTCCCCACCGAGTAGGGTGACCAGATAGCAAGTGTGAAAAATCGGGACGGGGGTAATAAGCACCTATATAAGAAAAAGCCCCAAATATCGGGATTGTCCCTATAAAATCAGGACCTCTGGTCACCCTACCTCCGAGCAGCAGAACGGGAGTCGAGCTCACTCACTGCAACCTGCCGTCTGAACTGATCAGCCCCAGGCAGGCCCACGGGCCCCTCAGTGACAATCACCAGATGTGTGGGGCGGGCTGGAGGCCCTGCTGAGAACTTCCTTACCTTCGCTTGTGCCTCCCGGGCCACTCTCCTCTCCTCCAGCTCCTCCAGCTCCTTTTCCAGCTCCTGCTTTTCCTGAAGCAACTTGCCCCTTTCCTCCTTGGCCAGACAAAGCTCCTTCAGGAAGGAAGGAAAAGCTAATCAGAGAGGGGGGGCGGGGAAGCTCTGCCACTGGACCCCCCATGATTCCAGCCCTGCGCATCCCCCACCCAGCTCTGCTATTCCCTCACACCCACCCGCAGCCCCCTGCCACCCCAGCCCTGCGCGTCCCTCACACCCACCCCCAGCCCCTGCCACCCCAGCCCTAGGACTTCGCTGAGCAGAGGTGGCCAGTTGTGCCAGACTGTGCTGTGGTTCTGTGATATGTTCACTAGACTCAGACTAAATGCATCAGGGGAGGGTGGGGTGCAAGGGGCCTATTCCTAGAAACCAGCCTGGTAGGAGGGCTCCAGCTCCCTGCTCAGAGACTTCTCTCTCTCCAGTTTCCCACGGAGGAGTTCGGCTTCTCTCTGGAATCCTTGTGTCCTCTGCTCAGCGGCTTCCTTCGCCATCCCCAGCTCTAGCCGGTCTTGTTCCAGCGCCTGACAGCGTTCCTGGGAGAGGCACCGAAAGGAACGTCAGGCTCCCCGGGGCTGCTCTGCAAGGCTACACCCAGGCACTATCAGCCCAGAATCGTCTCGGGCTGGGCCTCTATTAACCGCACACTGCGGAGGGAACTGCAGCTGGTAGGCGCATTCGGAGCCCCTGCCCCATCCCGCCATCGGCTCACGTGGAAAGCAGCTGCCCAACCTGCGGTGCCTGGGCAGGGACCCACCTTGTATTTCTCAATCTCCTGCTGCAGGCGTTCGGGTGTCATTTCGGGGGAGCTGTTCTCCAGTGTGAGCTCATCAGGCAGACGGACAAAAGACTCCTAAAAGCCAAGAGAGGTGAGTGACCCCAGAGCCCACACGCTGTATCACGGGGCAGCCCGTGCCATGGGCTACGCCAGTCACCATCTGCACATGAGCTCTCTAGCTTCACCACCACAAGGGTCAGAATTCAATGTGGGTGGAGCCAGAGGGGTGGGGGTGGAGCCAGAATCCACGTGGGAGTGGGGAAGAAACTTTCCTGCTGGACTCAGGCTGTTCCTTTGCCCGGTGTGGTCTCCAGCTCCTGCGCTCAGGGCTCATCTAGACGCAAAGCGCTGCAGCTGGGCTGCTGTAGCACTTCAGTGAAGATGTTGCCCACGTGGACGGGAGGGGTAATGTACCTCAGAGAGGCGGCCAGTCGACGGGAGAGCGCTGTCTACACCAGGGTTAGGTCGGGTGAGCTGCGTCACTCGGGGGGTTGGATTTTTCACACCCCTGAGCGACGGAGTTATACAACCCTAATTTCCTAGTGAAGACCAGGCCTCAAACAAACAACCTCCTGACGCCCTCCCGGGAAACGTTATTCTCAGGTTAATTTCCACTTTGGCTTTCAAAAGCCCAGGACAGGGACTGACTCGCCTGGTGCCCAGTTACCTCTTCTGAATCTGTCATTGTGTCACTCACACCTGGGGAGAGAAAGCACCAAAGTGTCAGAATCTGGCACCAAAATCAACCCCCCCTCCCCGAATCTCCCCCAGCAGCATCATGCTGAGCATTGGCTCTACAGTGATGGGCGCGTCACGCAGGGGAGACCCAAGCATACACCGATCTCCTGGACCTGGGCCTTCCTGACTCGCCCATCACTGGAGCGTGGAGCATTTCTCCAGGCTCAGGGGGGTGAGGAGGCTTGGGGTGACAGATGAGCGCTCACCCCATGTTCACCGCAGGTCACTCTGATCTGATTGTGCCCCCCCCCCCTTCAGGACTGGCCCTGCCCTTCACCTGCAGGTGCCCAGAAACCCCAGGGAGCGACAGGAGAGACAGTCTAAAGGGAGGGTTGGCTCCCAAATGTCAGGCTGGGACCAGTTCCCAGATGGGGGGCAAATGGGCCCTGTTCCCGTGGGGCTGGTGCCCGGTCCCCAGGACTGCAACACCCCAGGGTGGGAGGGAATCCCTGGAACGGAGCACAAAGGGGCTCCCCTGGTCACCCCAAACAGGGACTTGGGGAGGCAGCGCCCCTGGGGCACCTGGGCTGGAAACAATGAGGGAGGGGCTCTGCCAGACCCCAGGGAGGGGCACAGAGCCCCCCCCCCCTTCCCGAGTGGGGAGAACGCTGGGAGACCCTGTAAAAGGGGGGTGGACTGTACAACCCCCTACCACCCTAGCGGAGCCAGGGCATGCAATGGGCCCCCCCGCACCCCCGGGCAGGGACCGGCCCCCCCGCACCCCGGGGGCTCAGAGCAGGGCGCACCCCCCATGCGGAATTTGCAGCCCCTCTCACCGCCCCAGCCTCCTGCATCGGCGCGGGCGCTTCCGGCCTGACTCCGGCGCCTTTCACTTTCGTTTCCCGGCCGGCCCGTGCCCCGCCCAGCCCCATAGACCCGCCTGCGAGCAGCCCAGCCCCGCGGCCTCGGCCAGAGGCACAGCCCGGCTGGTTCCCCAGGGCCAGGAGACCCCCAGCCCCAGCAGGGAGTGGCCCAGGGCCGGTCTGCACGGGAACAAGGCCCGGACTCCGCAGCGAACGCGTCCACACAGGGGTAATGCTGATTTCATCAGTGCCCCCCCCCCCCCCCCCCGCAAACAAGGCCCAAGTGACGGGCACCCCGGGAAGTTCATTTCGGTCTCGGGCCCAGACGCTGCCCTCAGCAAGGACCAGGGGAACTGCACCAGCGGGGCTGATGGATGGTGTCATTTAGCCAGCATCTGTATGCAGGCCCGTACTGACGGAGTGCCATCAGTCACACTGACAGCTGGGGAGTGGGGGGGGGGGGGGGGGGAAAGGAAGAGGGCATTTAAAGAAACTAGGACAAGGGAAAGGTTTGTGATTCAGGGAGCGAAGAGAATTTCTCACCCCAAAATGTTCCTCCCTTCCCAGCAGTGGGATCCTGGCAAGTCTAACCTCATGCCGTGTATAGTGACCCTGAGTCCCTGGGGCGGAGACCAGAGGCTGATTTGTCTCTAACTCTTCAGTTCCTGATCGGCACTTTCCCCAAGGCCCCTCTAATAAGTCATCAGCCAGGTGCTCATGAAACCTTTTTGACAAAGCAAGGTCACAATTTTTGCACAATAAACCCTCTAAATTACCTCTCCCTGCTGCTGAGCTCACCTCACCTTCATTTCGCTTCTGCTCCCAAAGGCCAACGATGCAGTTGGAGACGATTTGAATCAGACAAAGTTGCCACTTGCCCCATAAAGACCAACACTTGGCAAAGGCAACTGGAAAAAATGACACCGACCCCCCCTACCCCACACACACACCCTGAACATATCACTCCCATTTCTTAGCCAAAGAACCAAAGCCAGCTGGAATAGCAGGACCCCGAATCATTTCCCTCCCCATGAGTGACCTTAATTCACATTCAGAGCATTTTAGACTACCCTGCCTCCATTGCTGGAAAGGTGGAGCAGCTTTGTCATCTGCTCCCAACACTGGGTGGGGAAGGCATCAGGTACAGAGCCGACTCGTAGGGCAGTTCTCCAAAGCCATCTCGGTTAGTATTTAATTCCATTTAACGCTCCATGAATCCCTTCCTGGCTGGCTTGGACGGTAATTACCCCTGCAAGTCACCTCATCGAAGCACAGAGCAA
>NW_020664829.1:0-11140 GCF_002925995.2 Terrapene triunguis | reverse complement strand
TTCCTGAAGCTCCACCAGACGCCGGAGCATGTCCGTTTGATCACGCAGCAGCCCCAGCGTTGCATGCAGCCTGCCACCTCTCATCTCGAGCATCCCTCATGACCTCACGTTCACTGGCATCTTTCCTGTACTTAGATACCGTGTCCTTCCACTCATTCAAATGAGCTCTTTCATTGCGGGTGCATTCCATTATTTCCGAGAACATCTCGTCTCGCGTCCTCTTTCTCCGCCGCCTTATCTGAGATAGCCTTCGGACGGAGGAGGGAGGCTTGAAAAATTTGCAACTGCTGGAGGGATGGAAAAAAGGAGAGAAGTTTTTAAAAAGATACATTTTACAGAACAATGCTTATACTCTTTCATGGTGAACAACACTATTCACATTACATAGCACATGTGATTTCAGTACAAGGTCGCATTTTCCATCTTAATATTGAGTGCCTGTGGCTTTGGTGTTAGAGATCACAGACGCAGGTCCGGGCAACAGAATTCGGCTTGCATGCGGCCATGGTAAGCCATTGTCTTTCGGCTTCTGCGACCTCCTTTCCCACATACCAAGCAAAGCCCGTTGACTGCTGCGGTTTTCCTGTAACCTTCAGCAGCAGAAAACAAACTAACCCCCCCCCCCATCCAATTATCTGGGATGATCGCTGTACCCCTCCCCCCACCACGTGGCTGGTATCAGGGAAGATCCCTGCTAGCCAAAGGCGAAAAGCTCAGCGCCAATTCCCCGCCCCTCCGCGCTTGGCTAACTGCAGGGAAGGATTTCTTTTCAGCCACAGGCAAACAGCCCAGTAGGAACGGCCACCTCTGTCCTCTTAATTAAATTCCCGTATTTCAACCAGGTTACCATGAGCGATATCACTCTCCTGAGGATTACACAGCGAGATAAAGAACGGATGTTGCTTGAATGCCAGCAAACACCGGGACCATACGCTGCCAGGCTTTGTCATGCAATGATACCAGATTACTTGCTCCATCCCCAGACACGTTAAAAGACTTTTCCAGTAACTGTACTGGCCGCGAATGCATCCCAAGTCCTCAGGGCAAATTAATCATTAAAAAACACTTGCTTTTAAACCATGTTTTATATTTTAAAAGGTAAACTCACCTGAGGTCCCTTCCATGGGGTCATGGTCTTGGGTACGGCTTGGGAGGCTTGGGAGGGTACTTCAGTCAGGCTGAGAAAAAGATCCTGGCTGTTGGGGAGAACGGAGTGCTGTGTGCTCTCCACAAGCTTCTCCTCCTCCTCCTCCTCTTCCTCTTCCTCCTCTTCCCCGTCCGCAGAATCCTCAGGTGTGGCTGATGAGATTACCCCCGCCTCGGAATCCACGGTCAGAGGTGGGGTAGTGGTGGCGGCCCCCACTAGAATTGCATGCAGCTCAGCGTAGAAGCGGCATGTCTGCGGCTCTGACCCGGAGTGACCGTTTACCTCCTTTGTTTTCTGTTAGGCTTGTCTGAGCTCCTTGACTTTCACGCGGCACTGCTCTGAGTCCCTATTGTGGCCTCTCTCCATCATGCCCTTGGAGATTTTTTCAGAAGTTTTGGCATTTCGTCTTTTCGAACGAAGTTCTGCTAGCACTGAATCCTCTCCCCATATAGCGATCAGATCCAGTACCTCCCGTACGGTCCATGCTGGTGCTCTTTTTCTATTATCGGCCTGCATGGTTATCTATGCTGATGAGCTCTCTGTGGTCACCTATGCTCTCCTGTGCTGGGCAAATAGGAAATGAAATTCAAATGTTCGCGGGGCTTTTCCTGTCTACCTGGCCAGTGCATTTGAGTTCAGATAACTGTCCAGAGCGGTCACAATGGTGCACTGTGGGATAGCTCCCGGAGGCCAATACCATCGAATTGCGGCCACACTAACCCTAATTCGAAATGACAATATCGATTTTGTCGCTACTCCGCTCATCGGGGAGGAGTACAGAAATCGATTTTAAGAGCCCTTTATTTCAAAATAAATGGCTTCGTTGTGTGGACGGGTGCAGGGTTAATTCGATTTAACGCTGCTAAATTCGAATTGAACTCATAGTGTAGACCAGGCCTCAGATGGTTTCAGCTGGGAACACAGCATCTTCCTGTTTTGAGCAGGGGAGCTCACAACTGCACCTCCCCCCAAAATCTCCTATTTTTAAATGTCCCCAAACTGATCATTTTCTTGAACTGACCCTCCTTTGTCTATAGAGTAAAAGTCAGGAATGCAGCTTGCTGAGATCCAGCCACAGTGTTAGTTCATTCTGAGTCTAAATAGCAAAAAATTATGGGGAAAAATCACCAAAATATTTACAAAAGATCAGAAATGACAGATATCTATATTAGACTTGTGCTTCCAGAATAGCATAAGTATGTACTATTGCACTGGGGGAGGAGTAAAGTGGGGCCTAGCCAGGGCCGCCCAGAGGATTCAGGGGGCCTGGGGCAAAGCGGGGGAGCAGACATACTAACCGGGCAGCACTCCGAGTCTGCGGAGGCAGGTCCTTCAGTCACTCCATGTCTTTGGCAGTGTAAAAGTTACTAGTAACCTCCCTTAACAGCTAGCAGCCGTTATGTTAGCCAGCGGCCATTAGGGGGAAGCAAACACCTTAAGTACACAGTAGCCTAAATTTTTCAACTGTCTTCCCTTTCAAGGCCTTAAGGTAGTTAAAGCTGGTCCCAAGCCAGTTTTCACTAACCAGATAGCAAAAGCACGGGTCTGACAACCACCAGTCAAGTGTTAACACGGCAAGGGCCTTTGTCTGAATGTGTATAAAGGATCTGTAAAATGTGTGTAAGACAAAGTCTTTGTACCAAGGTGCAAAGCTCTCCTTTCTTCTGCAAAATAAAGCAACTCTTCCTTATCCCTGTCTGGCTGTTATTGGCTCTCAGCTAGGTGGACCCGATATTTTGGTGACAGTTACTGGCGACTCCGCCGGGACTCTCCTAGCTCAGATATTGGACTCCGGACGGCTGCGGCGAACTGGGAACGGCGCCAACGGGGTGTTTCGCCCCTTTTCTGTGCTTCACCGCGGCCCCTGGGGTTCGTGTTCCGATAAGGTGAGTCCTAATAGGATAAGGAGACACTATCTGGTTCTGGTTCTGGTCTGGTTCTCTTCTGGTTAACCGGTTAATAAATTTCTGTCTTATATATTTGGGCGTTAAGTGTGTGGACGGATCTGAGCCTCTCATTCATAATTCCTCAGAGTGAAAGCCATCGCGTGTGATGAAGCTCTGAGGTCGAATTGGGATCCTTCTGTCCCGTCCCCTGTAGCGGTCAATATTAGTAAAAATTCCTGTAATAGGATCCTATTACGCCATAATTCCCTCTGTTCTCCGTGTAATTCTCTGTTAGAGTGTCAGCAAGCAGATGGGTGGGTCTCTGGTAAAACCCTCTAAGAATAGTCCTTTGAATTATATGTTAAGCAAATGGCCCTTACCCGGTGTTCAAAAAGGGATGTCAAAAAAACGTTTTTTTACAACTTTGTACCCAGGATTGGCCAGCCCTGGGGACTGCATGGCCCGAGTATGGCTCCTTTAATATTCCTACCCATTTAACCCCCTTGCGCCTGACATTGGAAAACCAAGCGCCAGGGCAAATGGACTATTGGTTTTTGTGGGACGATAAGGCTCATCGTCGCTTAAAGAAGGTACAAATTCAGGCCCCTCTATTCCCAAAAGCTTCTGCCCCTCACGAGGCTGATTATTGGGAGGATATCCCCCCCATGTATTGCCCTAAACCACGGCCACCCCCGGCGGCAGCATTACCAATTGCGGCAAACCCGGTACCTTTCGGTAACAGCAGCACTGAAGGACCCGCCGCCGAAATGCCACCGAAGACCCGGAGCGACTGAAGGGCCCCCCACCGCCAAAATGCCGCCGAAGACCCGGACCGCTACCGGGTAAGTAAAAAGGTGCCTCTAGCCAGGAAAGGGATTCTTGGTCAGGGCTCGTGGGGCCCCTGCGGGGCCTGGGGCAAATTGCCCCACTTGCCCCCCACTCTGAGCAGCCCTGGGCCTAGCCAAAGCCAGCCCTCCCTCATGAATGACATCCCCAGAACTGTACAGGGGAGACATCCATGGTGGACATTAGGTGCCTTCCCTCCCCAGGCACATGTCCTCTGGGGCAAAAAACAGCAGAGAGGAGCCAGCCAGAGACCGAAGCCAGCAGAGCAACAGTAGAAGCAACTGAAGCAGGCACCCATGAACACTGATAATATTTTCCACAGCTTTGACTGGACTTTCTTTGCCTTGTGCTGACTGGGGGAAGGGACTAGAGCAAACAGCCAAAGTCTCTATACCTCAGCTTCCCTCCACATCTGACCTGCCCCATATACCTTCCTCCCTTCCCTCTTCTCATCTGCTCTATCCCTCTCATCACTCTCCTTTCCTGCCTATTCTGTTGTGTGAATCTCCTCCTAGCCCCCTTCAGAAAAAATCATAGCACTACTATGACATTTGTGCTTCCACATTATTCACTTCGCTTGTGGGTCATATCCCTTTCCCTCACCCTGTGTCTATCTTGTGTACTTATACCATAAGCTCTTCATGGAAGGGAATATCTACTGCTGTGAATGTGTATGGTGCCTAGCAAAAAGGGGCCCTGATATTGGTTGGTCCCTTGGCATTACCCTAATAATCATGATTCATAATAATAGGAGACTATCCCTTCAGCAGAGGTGATAAGTGCATATAATTGATAAAGGTGGTGTGTTTATGTATTTGATATAGCACATAAATCCAAGCTGACTGTGAGTCAGATTCTGTCTGCAAGCTTGCTTTTCATTACACCCCAGCAGCCGCACTTAAGTTCTAAGAACAATAAAGTTCTAAAAGCATAAATGAAGGCAGAATTTAATAATTCTGAATCAGATAACTGGCAAGGTGCTCAGGGTGTGCTTCCCAAGGGGAAGTTAGGTGCTGAATTCAGATACCTTGTGCAGAATTTAGGTCTTCCCCAAGGGTAAGTCCTAGCACCAATCCTATTCAACTTATTCATAAATGATCTGGAGAAAGGGGTTTAACAAATCTTAGAAAACAGGGGAAATGCCAAAGGATTAGAGCATTGCCAACGTAGTTCTAGTATTCAGAAAGGGAAAAAGGGATGACCCATGGATCTATACACTGGATAGCCGGATGCTGATCCCAGATAAAATGATGGAATGGTTAATTTGGGACTCTTATTAAAAAAAGAATTAGAGGCTACAAATATAATTAATGGCAGTCAACATGGTTTCATAGAGGGTAGGTCTCATCAAATTAACCTGCTGTCTTTTTTTTTTTTTTTTTTTTAAGAGCACAGTTCTGGTTGACAAAGGCATCTGGACAAAGGATTTCTCCAAGGCATCTGACTTAATGCCACATGACATTCTGATTAAAAAGATCACATTATATGGTATTAACAGGGCATACTTTAAATGGATTAAAAACTGACTCACTGACATCTCAAAATGTAGTTGCTAATGGGGATATATTAGTGAGTGAGACCATTTCTAGCTGAGACCCCTGAGATTGGTTCTGGGTCAACAGCTATTCAATATTTTTATCCGTGATGTAGATGATAATATCAAATCTTTGCTGGTAAAGTTTGCAGATGACACAAACATTGGTGGGGTCATCAATAATCAGGCAGACAGGTTACTGTTACAGAGTAATCTGAATCACCTGATTAAATGGTCACAATCCAACTAAATGTGTTTTAAGAGAGCCAAATGAAAGATAATACTTCTGGGAACAAGGAATGCAGACTATACCTACAGGAGGGTCACCTGGAGAGCAGTGACTCTGAGAAGGACTTTTCAGTCATCATAGAAAATCACCTCCAGATGACCTCTTGGTGCAATGCTATGGTAACAAGGACTAGTATGATCCTTGGATGTCAAGAAGGGGGAATAGCAAGTAGAAGTAAGGAAGTGATCTTGCCTCTGTACACAGCATGGGTAAGATCGGTACTACAATACCGTGACCAGTTCTGGTGAACATTTGGAGCAGGGGCTGTCTTTTTATTTTATGTTTGCACAGCACTTAGCACAATGGGGTTCTGGTCCATGACTGGGGCTCCTGGGCACTATGATAATACAAGTGGAGGAAGAGGAGGAAAAGGACAGTTTGAAGGAGGGCCACAAAAATAAACCAGAGGCTGGAAAACAAGACTTACAATGTGAAGCTTTATGAGCTCAATTTGTTCAGCTTATCAAAGAGAAGGATGAGAGGTGACTTGATCTCTGTGCACAGGTACTTACACATGGAAAAGATATCTGATAGAGGGGAGCCTTTTCAGCCTTGCTGACAAAGGCAGAACACAATCCAATAGCTGGAAGTTAGACAAATTCAACCTTGAAATAAGATGCCATTTCCTAGCCGTGAGGGTAATTAGACTTTGGAACAATTTACCAACATAGGTGGTAGACTCACCGTTGCCTGGAGTCTTTAAAATGAGATTATATAGCTCTCTAAAAAATATGTTTTAATCTACCTTCAGGCTGGATGATCATTGTGGGCTCTTTTGGCTCAGAATCTGTGAATTTATGAATCCCACCCTTCGTCCCTTTTTTTCATGGACGATGGGGAGAACAGGTGTGTCTGCATTGCCCTCAGCATGCTCATTTACACTTGCAGCTCTGTATTAAGACAATGATTATAATCAAATCTCATTTTCAGGGTTTCACCAGCCACCTGTAATCATCAGGGAGGAATTTTTTCCCCAATGCACAATTGGCCAGATTTCTTATGGGGTATGGTGGGGGGTTCACCTTTCTCTGAAACATCAAGGATTGGCCACTACTGGAGACAGCACACCAGACAGGGTGGACCACTGCTCTGAGTGGTACAGAAAATCCTCTCTTTCAGACAATGGCTGGTGTGTCTTGCACACAGGCTCAGGGTCAAATTGATTGCCAGATTTGGGGTCAGGAAAGAATCACCAAGTCAGATGGGAAGGGTACTTGGGCATTTTTGCCATACTCAAGAGCACAGTGTGTGGATCACCAACCAAGATCATTTGTGCGTAGCTTACCTAATCAATTCCCTGCCATTGCAAGGGCCTTGGGTATTGGTCAGTCTTTCTTGTTCTCTGCCTCTGGCACACAACAGTCTCCTCAGGACTGAAATACTTTAGTTTAACCCAAGTGTGACAGATATGGCAATTTCCCGCAATATACTTGGGAGACCTTATTGAATTAAGTTTACATATCTTTAGGGTCCATTGCATTAAATGAATGGTTGTGGGCTTGGATGATCAAATGACTATATTGAACAAACTGGCAGACAAAAATGGATTTTTGGGATAATACCAGTGAAATGGATTTCCTGGGAAATATCTAGGGGGAGGTGAATGCAAATTTTACACCCACCCTCACCCCACTTATGGTTATGCAACTGCACCCTAAGGACAGGACAACCATCAGCTGATTCCCTAATCCCAGAATCCCAAGATCAAAGGACCAAGCTGTGTAAAAGAAAGATGAACCTATGCATGGGTGTGCTTGTTCTGAGCAAAAGCTGTAATGAACTTGTAACTACAGAAAAACCCTTTGGTGGGATTGGAAGGACTGACTCATACCAAAGCCCCTGCTGGAGTAGGGCATGGTGGCTGTCATCTTTGGTAAGCTTTTCAGCATGTGTGTAGGTTCTTTTATTCTTTTTAATGTTTTCCCTGTAATCCTTTCACCTTAAAAATAAATGTGCCTGCTTAGAAAGAGCTGTGTGGGAACTTATAACTGTGTGCAATTAAACTGTCTACAGCCTTTGGAGAAAAAGCAAAACACAGACACTGGCCTGTTCAGACAGTCTGGCTTGTTGGGAATATCACAGTATAGGCAGGGAAATGTGCAGCCTAGAAAAACCCCATCAGGAAGGAGAGAGACACGAAAAGGTGATGGGAGAGGAGTTGGGAGCCTCGAGTGGGTGCCCTTGCACACGGCTCGCCTTGAAGTTCATGAAGCTGAGTCTAAGGACAGCTGAGGGCTACATCAATAAGACTAAATGTGTCATTTGTGTGGGGAGAATATTTGATATTGCTGGATTATAATTGACTGATATTCTTTTGCTGAAGAATTAAAAGTTGTTTCTATCAATTATGAAAACTCGAGTTCGGTGCATCCGAGTGAGGTCTTACTACAGCGTTTTCTCTAAAGTCCCATTTACAGTCCTCACAGCGCACGATCTTTTCAAGAACTGATCCTTTCTAGACTCCAGATGGTGGCAGGAGGACCCCATTTTATGGCCCTGCTGGCAATACGGGCCTAAAGCTGCTTTTTGGGCATCTGTACTTTAGATTCTAATATTCAGACCATAATTATGCTTTTATTCTGCTTATTAGCAAATAAAATATAACACATTCTAATCTAGGCAGTAAATATATATAATATCTTAGAATTAAACTTTGCATAACTTTAAAGGTACATGACTCTATTTATATATTACGATACCTTGTTAGAAGTCCTGTGCCAAGCCATGGATGTAGAAATTTGTACGGAAAAGATTTTTCTATGTGCTTTGAACTGTTTAGAACAACCTACCAGCAGGAGAAAAGACAGAGGGGAAATATCTCTTTAAAAGAAGAAGTTGGTAACACTGTATACTCATTCTATTTTTTAGGAGGAGGGTATTTGCAAAATATATTCAAAGCTATGACTGCTCTCCTATAAACTTGAACACCCACTTACAATCAGAGATAGCTTTGCATTGCTCAGTCAACTTTACAAACCCTGGAGGTACAGGAGAGATCATTAACAAGGAAATATTTATCACAATAAAAATACATCAATTTGATACTACACTGTAAGAGCAGGAAAATGTTCCAATGGATTGTAATAGTCAATAGTATAAATGTGACATTCCTTTTTAATATATTGCAATATCTCCCAGGCCAAAGTAAGCTGGATATTTGGACTGACAACCTGAACTGCAACAGAGGTTCTGTCTCTCTCATGTAACTGATAAAAGTACATCTACCTAACAGTAATATTAAACATGAGACACAGAATATAATTATTTATGTAATACATCTACAAACTTTGCCCAACTAGAATAGGAGTCTTTCTTGGGTGAATGAAACCATCTTGTGTAGAATTTAAGCTTTCATTTTTAAAGTTAAGTTTCTAGACCTTCGGGTTGTGAAGATAACTTGATTTCTGGTTGGACTGTTTACACCAAGGCAGCGATGTCTTCCCAAACCCAAGGGAGGTCAGTCTCCGAAGCAGAGCTGAGAGCGATAACCACAAGTTTGTGAAGAAGAGTCTTTTCAGAGGCAAAAAATGGATTGTTTTCTTGGGAAAGGGTGGGGGACAAACTCAGACTCTTATTACCAGTAGGGTAAGTCATTTTGTCAGCCTCCTGGATTTTTAGTTGGACTAGTAGATTTTTATAGGAATTCTGCAGGTTTAAGCCGGTGCTGTGCTTCCAGAGGCTCCCCCAGCAGCTTATTCAACTACCCCTCTTAACTCCACAGAACTGATATATCCCCAGAGGTGTTTCCATGGGGTCAGGAGGAATGGGGGAGCATACTGAAGAGGCAGATTTACTCCAGTCCATGGCATAGGATAGAAGGGGCTCCTAGGAGTGACATTGGGTCAACCTGAATTTCTTGGGCATATATTTAAAGACTGAATTACATACACACCTCGAGGCTGATGGTAGTGGGCAGATTTTATACACTGAAATACATAAACAAGTGTCCTGATAATCAGTGGCAGAAGAGATACCTGAACAACAGAGTTGCCTTAAGGCTACTCTAAATAATGCATCCTCCTTTATAAAATAATGCCTATGGTTTTAATTAAAACACTTTTTTCAGTTTTAATCTGATTGATGCAAGTTATATCATTTCCATCAGTCCTCAAGTCCTGTTGGGAGATTTCTTTGTATGCACTTTATTTAATAAATACAATAAAATGTATCTCACCCGTATATCACTTGCTAATAAAAAAAACAACTGTACCTCGAAGATAATAGCACAACACTGATATTTTAAACTAGTGGATCATTAACACAGTATCTGCATTCAGAACCTGTTATGTTGATAATGCGAAGTGAAGTTCAAGGTTTTCCACAGTCCAAAACCTGGATAAACATTTCCTCTCACTTAGTTGAGATCACAGAAGTATTTTTAATCAATGTAAAGACACAGAAGAAGAAAATTTGCATTTATCTCTAAGCGAACTACAAACCATTCAGGGCTAGACTGCACTATTTGCACCTGCCAGAGCAAAGGGGATGGTACTCACACCCCTGCAGAGAGAACACCATGGGTATTGTGTCTCAGTTGCACTGACAGGGAGTGATTTGTGTCATCCCTTTAGCTCATGCAACATACTACTGGGAGGAGCATCTGGCATGCAGTCCCTGTGCTCCCCTGAGTGCCTAGAGTTATAAAACACCTGCACAGAAGTAGGGAGGGAGGAGTAGGAGACCAGCATGAAGCCTAAGCTCTAGATGTAACAAGAAGTTTGGTGACTGGCATGTGTCCTTCATGACCAGCCATTTATAATGTTTACTGTAAACTCTGGAGATGAAACAAACACAAAATTTCAAATTAGGGAATAACTGTCATAAATTGTATGACTTATACAAACAAATCTATTAAACATGAGATAGGAACACTCACCTCCACAGCATCTGGATGATATAAAATCACAAAAGGCAATGGTCCTATCCAAAGTTTTAGCAGGGGTAGATTCCTGTATTCTTTGAAGATGTGTACTATTTGCTTAAAGAAATCTGTGGGGTGGAAAAAATCTATTTGAATAGGCCAAAACTAGAACTTCTGTAATCATGTAATTGATCATGAGTTCACTGCAGTGTTAGTTTTGCTACTGTGACAAACCACGTATGTTCTGCACTTATTTATTATTTTGATTATAGTAGCACTTAGGGGTCCCAGTCGAGATTGCGATAAGCACTGTACAGACACAGGAACCTTGCAACCTAAATAGAAAGGACAAATGAAAGAGTATAAAGGAAATATTTTTATCCCCCTTTTATAGATGGGGATCTGACACACAAAGAGATTATGCGACTTGACCAAGGTCACATAGGAAGTCTATGGCAAAGCTAGGAATTTAATTCATTTCTCCGGATTCCCAGCTCAGTGCATTAGCACAAGCCCATCCTCACATTGATTAATTTTTCTGAACAACATGATAGATGGAATATAAATCCTTGGGGGG
>NW_020664828.1:0-16402 GCF_002925995.2 Terrapene triunguis | reverse complement strand
TTCTCCCTTTTTGTTGCCTTTCTGTTGATCTACTTGAGAACCCTCTCTGGCAATGGCCTCATCTTCATAGCCATAGGGACTGAGGCTAAGCTGCACAACGCCTTGTACTTCTTCCTCAGCAACCTCTCCTTGTTAGACATCTGCTACCCCACTGCTACCATGCTCAAAGTGTGAGAAAACGTCTTGTCAGAGAGCAACACAATTTCCTTCACTGGCTGCTGTTGCAGCTCTCTGTCCTGGTGTCTCTTGCAGGGACGGAGGTTTTCCTCTTGGCAGTGATGGCCTATGATTGGTACGTGGCCGTGTGTAACCCTTTGCTGTGTGCGGTCATTATGAACAAGAGACTCTGCATTCTGATGATGGCCGGGACATGAGTCACTGGGTTCCTCGCTCCCTGCTGCATACAGTGCTTACCTTCTCCCTGTCTTTCTGCCACTCCAATAAAGTCAACCAATATTACTGTGACGTTCCCCCAGTGCTGGCTTTATCCTGCGCTTCCACGTACCTCACAGAGATGGTGGCCCTTATCATAGGGGGAATATTCAGCGTGGGGGCCTTTCTGGTCACCCTGTTCTCCTACATCCAGATCACCTCGGCCATCCTGAAGATCCAGTCGGCTGAAGGCAACTGCAAGGCCTTCTCCACCTGCACCTCACACCTCGCAGTGGTGTGTCTGTTCTATGGCATGACCATCTTCACATACATACGCCCCTCGTCAAACCACTCACCAGATCAGGACAGGCTGGTGGCCATGCTGTATGGGGTCCTCACCCCCATGCTGCACCCCATTATCTACACGCTGCGGAACGTGGAAGTGAAAGGGGCCTTGAGGAGAGTGATGGGTCATAAATGTCACTAACATCAGGAAATAGGCATTTGGGGTAGCCCATTGTAGCCTCTTTGCTGACCTTCACTGTGGGACTGGTCAGCCATCGGAATGAGATTTTCAAAGCCACCAAAGGCTTTTGGATGTGCAGTTCCCATTATGTGTGATGGAAATTGTGCCTCCAAATCCCTTAGGCAACTCTGAAAATCTCAGCCTGGGGTTCCCAGTTCCACTGAAGTCACAGGGTTACTGGAGTTCTCACTCAGGGCCTGATTCTGCAATCCCTATGGGGCCTGATTCCCCACTGTTCTACTCCAGTGCTAAGTCTATATGACTTCACTGAACATTGATGGAGTTACACAGCACAAAGTGGAATAAACCAGTGGTAATTCAGGCACATTAGGTAGTGACTTAACACTGCGATTTTCAAAGGGGTTTAAAGGAATTAGATGATGAACCCCATTAACTTTTGATGGGAATTGGACTCCTGACTCCCTTTGGCCCCTTTGAAAATCCAAACTTCAGTAAAAAATACTCCCATAGATTTAAATAGCACTTCGGAGAGCAAGGCCCTAGTCCTGCATTTTAACTTCCATGGGGCGCCATGCAGGAGCAGGATGCAGCAGAGCAGCTCATGAGATCTAACACACTCCCCAGTCTGAATAAGGGTTGTAGAAAATAGGTCGTCATTCTGAGCTGAGTCCTTATTCCAGCACAACGTTGACTTTCATGAGCATTGAGGGAGTCAAACATCTTATGATGAGTTCTCATTAGTTTTGAACCTCAATTAGTAGAGTCACAGTGAATCAAAGTAGGTTTTTTTAATTAGCAATATGTAAAAAGTCATGGCAACAATAGATCAGTCATTCTAATTTCCTACACATGGGTTAAGGAGGTACTTTCAGTTTAAATGGTGCTTTGTGTGAGCACCTTTAACTGGTTGGAGGTATTTTTGATCAACAATGTCTATAGGATTTTTTGAATTCATGAGATAATATATGCTAACCTAATTCTCTGCAGTAGAGCTGGCCACAAAATTTCCAACCAAAAAATTTGCAAAGGAAAATAGGGTTTAATCAAAAAGTATTTTACTTTTTTTTTTCCCCCAGGAGAAAAATATTGTGTTGAAAGTCTAGAAAAGAAACAATTTCAGTGAAAATGAAATATTTCTGCAAATAAAATAATCTCAACACTTGTTGGTGTTTCTGAAATTATTTGTTTCAAAACTGTGGGATTTTCTGCACTTCCTGTCTTTTTTCCAACTTGCAAAAGTTACCTAAGTAAGTTGAGCACATAAATAGCACTTTCACTTTTCCCAACTGGAAATTTTTGGGAAATGGTAAGAAAGTGTGAGAAGGAGGGTGACAAAAAATCTTTCCCACGTTTTCAAAATTTCCCATACTGTAATTTCCTGGTGGAATTTGTCAATGGGAATTTTTCCTGTAAAAATTGTCATGGCAAAAATCCTAGTTTTCCAACTAGATGTAATAATCACAGATGTAGATCCTAGTGTACATTGTCCTTTGACTTCAGTAGAGTTCCACTGTCTTACACCACAGTGCTTCATGTCTGCTTGTCAAAGCGATGTTTTTGCTTTAACATAAGGTCCAAAATTCTACCTATTGGCACACAACTTCAATTTGTTTGTAATTTTGTTTTTTAAAACATCAAAAATAAAGACAATGATATGGCTTGACTTCCTTCTGTATTTTAAATGGAGCTTATTTTGCAAATAATTACATCCATTGACAGCTCTCACATCTATTTCTACAGACATTAGTGAATGAAACTTTCCAAGCTCCTCTGATGTACACAATGGATCTGGTAAGAAAATGAGGGTGGAAAATCACTAAAATGTTAATGATTTCCACCCTCACCCTGTTTCTAATCCAAACCTTATTTGACCAATATTTTCCAACCATCTCTATTACACCTTAGTGTAATGCAAAGATGTGACTATGAAGAACATTCTAGACCTGGATAATTAACTGAGTCAGACAAACCAGATTATTAGGGCTGGTCAAAAATTTTCCATCAAAACTTTTTTCAGAGAATTGGGAGTTTGATTAAATGAAATTTTTCATGGAAAGTATATGCTTCCCTTGCAAATTATTGATTTTTCATCAGAAACTGAAACGCCCAAAACAAAAAAACAAATTTTGGAGGGTGGTCGTTTTTGTCTGAAAATGTTTTAGTTTTTGGCCAAAAATTGTTCAGTTTTCAGCTGAAATATTTTAGATTTTGATTGTTGAAAATAATTAGCTTGGGCGGTATCCATTTTTTTTTTGACAAAAACTCAAAATTTTCCCTGGGGAAAAAAACAAAAACATGTTCCGACCCGCTGTATAGATTTTTTGTTTGTCAAAACCTGTTGTGACATACTGAGTAATGAGAGGTTGATATTGGGTGATTGTTCTGTATTTCCAAAGTCCCATATATAATATTCCATTATTTTGTTCTATCATTCCATCCTTTGCACGCAGAAGGCTGAGATTTTTCAGAGGCCCCTAAAAAATTTTGATGCCTCAATTCCCATCAGTTTTGAGAACTGGGCTTCTAAATTCTTTAGGCAGCTTCAAGAATTTCAATCATTGACTTCTCCACATTTATGCCGGTATTGCTGAGTCCACAGTTAAAGTGGAACACCTTTTGTGTGTAGAAAAGGCCTTCTCCACATAGGGATTTGCAGCCATTTAACTGAATCAGAATTTGTCTACATGGAGAGTTGCACTGGATTGGAAATTCAATCTGATTTATTTCAAGCAATGCAAACCCCATTTGTCGACACTCTTATTTTCTTTTAAGAGTGGCTTGTTTTGGTTTAGTTTAAGTCAATTAGGAACAAATTTAAGCTAAAAAAATGAAAAGTGTTCAGAAAAGAGCTATGAGACTATTTAAAGGTCCAGAAAACCTGCCTTAGAGTGAGAGATTTAAGAAGCTCCATGTATTTAGTTTATCCAAGAGAAGGTTAAGAGTAGAGCTGGTCAGGAATTTTTCTGAAAAAGTTTTTTCCGGTCGTAAAATGCCGACTCGTCAAAATCAAAACTTTTCACTGAAACGTATCAGTTCTGATGATAATGTTTCTCACACTGCAAACAAGAACCTAGAGTAGCCAATGGTGGTTAGGGCCATCACAAGGGATGTTGGTGATGCTGGTTCAAGTTCTTACCATAAGGAATTTTTTTTTTAACAATGAGCACAATTAATTATTGGAACAACTTATCTAGAGATGTGGTGAATTCTCCATAGCTTGGAGTCTTTAAATCAAGACTGATTTCTTGTCTCTCTAAAAGATATGTTCTAGCTCATACAAAATTGATACAGGAATCACTAGTTCTTTGCCCTGTGTTCTTCAGGAGGTCAGAGTTGATTTACTAATGGGCCCTTCTGGCCTTACAATCTATGAATTTATGAATAAGCCACTCATAGCCTGCAATAAGTGTGTCCACACTGGGGTTTGCACCAGTTAAACTAAACTGGTTTAATTAAAATGGTGCACATTTGTGTGTAGAGAAGGCCTCAGTTTAAAAACTGCAATTTAAGTTAAACCCAGTGCTATTTCTGTGTGTGGAAAAGGCTTGGAAAAGAGACAAAGAGAACATGTGAGTTCTTAAAAAACATTTGACGTCAATACAACGAGGAATGATTCTTTCCAGATCTCATGAGATATAAAGATGATTTAATGAGCCCATCTGAGATCCAAAGCTCTGAGCGATTCAGGGTCTCTGTCCTCAAATGTCATGATTTCAAGTATAAAGAGCAAACCCTGAAAACCACACATGTTGTCATAACATGATTCATCTGCACATCAGAGTGTCAGACTTCTATCTCTCCCACAGGAGAGACAACTGTTTGGTAACAGTAGCCTCCAGTAGGGCTGGAATACATTTTAATTCTTGTACCTGGAACTAGCTCTGATTTCAATTGGATCTATTTGTTCAATGGAATTAGATCTCATAAAAGATTGGTTACTGGTATTCATACCTGAATTGTTCTCCTTTTTATCTATTTTTCTATCTTTGAATAAAATAGGAGAGGAAAGTGACTCAATGATGCCAAAACCCTGAAACCTGCATGGGATTGATCAGGTAAGTGCATGTTATTTATATTATATTGCACTATGTGAGATATGCAAGAAGGAAATTATTGCAAAAGTGACAATATTAAAATGTTGCCATTTTCTGAAGTGGCCTAGAATTTGGGGTTCCTTGCATTTTGTGTGCCCAACTTTAGACCAGTGTCAAGGTGGAGTAACTCCATTGGCTTCTTTCTAGAATCTGACCTGAAATTGTCTAATCGAGGAACCAATGCAAAATATGAATCTATAGACGATTTACTGAATTATAATGGACTCTAATTCTGATCTTAATTTCACCAGTTTTACATTAGTATAACTTCATTTTTCATCACGTCAACACCTTCCTCTCTGACCTCCTAGACACACACACTGACCCCCTTCAGGCCCCACAAAATGCTGCTGCTAACTCCTCTTTCTTTCGCATCACTTTGATCATGTAATTCCCTTTTTAATCCTTCTGTTGGCTTTCCAACCAATATTGTATCACATTTAAGCTTCTCGTCACTATCTTCAAAGCTCTACACAGCTCTGCCTCTCCTTACTGATCTTCTCTTTGTCAAGCCTCCCGCCCCCTCCACTAATGCATCCAGCCTCACTCTCCCTCTTGTCAGATTCTCACCCAGTCACCTCCATGCCATCTTCCATGCAGCCACCTATTCATAGTCCAGCCTCCCTGAGCTATTCCTACCCTCTCCACCAGGGCCGGCTCTGGCTTTTTTGCCGCCCCAGGCAAAAAAGCCTCCGGCCGCCCCACCGCGCGGCAGGACTGGGTGAGCCCCGGGGGGAGGGCGGCCGGAGCCCCGGCCGGGGCTCCGCTCTCCCCGGCGGCCGGGGGGAGGGCGCCGGGGGGAAGGGCGGCCGGAGCCCTGGGAGGAGGGCGGAGTGCCCGGCCGGGGCTCCGCTCTCCCCGGCGGCCAGAGCGCCGGGGGGAGGGCGGCGAGCCTGGCCGTGGCCCCGCTTTCCCCAGCGGCCGGAGCCGGAGCGCCGCGCCGCCCCCCTCCAGGTGCCGCCCCAAGCACAAGCTTGGTGGGCTGGTGCCTGGAGCCGGCCCTGCTCTCCACGTGTGAGTCCCTCTTAAACACCCAGTCCTGCCACTCTGTTTTTGCTGAATCTTGCTGATATAGCTACATAAATGAGTGTAAATTGTATATATGTTGTCTCTGGTTATTCCCCTTCACCTGACCTCTGTCTACTTGTCTGTCCTTAAATTGGGAGCTCCTCGAAGCAGAGATTGTCCTTTTTAAGTATTTGGAAAGTGCCTGATACATAGTGGAAAATATTCTTCTTAGGAGAAGGAATTGTATAATATTATATATTATCATATATAGTTCATATTCCAATTGTTATAGTAATTAGTATAACAACAATGAACTTCAAAAGAGTTACACCTGTGGTTAGATCCTCAGCTGGTGTAGATCAGCATAACTCCATTGACTTCACAAGAACTATACTGATTTATACCAGCTATGGACCCACCCCTGCTATCTAATCTAACTATCTGTCTGTCTGTCTGTCAGTCATACCACAGCCTTCAATATCTGTGCTGCTATGTTGGTGTGAGATCAAAATCTGGCCCAGAACACTTTATCTTAAACTATATTTTCTAGAGAAAAGTAGTCCAGTCCTACTTATGCAGAAGTCAATGGGAGTTTTGTAATGGACATGAGTGGGAACAGTATAGAGTCCAAATATTGGTTAATTACAGAGAATAAGAATGTCTGTCTCCGGTACATGTTGATTTAAGTTGCTGGGGGGAGGATGGGCAGAAATCTGTCAATCTTGGGATAACATTAAATAGAACAAGATTCCTTCAGTCCTGGGAGCAGCTCCTCACAGCTGTGTTCTTACCAGTAATTTCCATTTTATCTACATTGCCTAGCTATTAGGGCCCCGATTCTCCACTGCCTTGCACTTTGTGTCATCATTAACCTTCGCACAAAGAGAGTGTACAAAATAATTGATGACGGCTGTTATTTCCAAGGCGCCTATCTACACCTCTAGGCGCTTAAATACCTTTGAAAATCTGGCCTTTCGGTTCTTTTGAGCATTTCACCGACTCTCTAGACACCTGAGGATAACACAAACTTCAATTACAATCATCTCTGATCCATCTGTATTTTTTCTCCTATTTAGAGTCCACATCATCCCTCCACCAGCGCTGGACACTGCTCCTCAGTCTCACCCAGAACAGATTTTCCACCAAGTAGCTTCTAATTGAGAGATAAGTGTTGATAGAGGTATGTTTGACTGGAGTGTTTTGGGAAGGGTTTTTTAGAGGAAACTAAGAGAGTTAGGCATCCAAATCCCACTGGTCTGGGCACCTGAATTCCTTAGGCTGAATTTCTCCAGCTTCCCCACTGGCTTATTTCTTTTTTATTTTATTTTAAAGAAAATTATCAGAAACTAAGTGTTACATGCAGAGCACTTGCGGCAATGGAAAGGGGCAGGAAGAGCTAAAATAATTTGTTCTTGTGATTTTCATACATTCCTAGATTTTTAAGGCCAGCTGGGTGTGTGATGATTGTCTAGTCGGACCTCCTCCGTCGCACAAATCTGGTGTAAAACTGTGCGGCTCCAGTTACAGTACAATGGAGCTGTGGTGATTTTCACCAGCTCAGGGTCTTGTCCTGTGTTTAATGCTGATGTTTCACTATTCTTTCTTTTTTTATTTATTTATTTTGATTGGCACAAAAATAAGAAGTCCTGGGCGCCCTGACACAAAGCTGTGCCATGCAGCCCACCATCCTCAGCCATGAAATTTGGAGTAGCTCTTGGATGTAGCTCTGGATTCTTCACCCATCTTCCCAAAGCTATAGGGAGCAAGGGATCAGATCAAAGGTTTTGATAAAAAAATTCTCTTTGCCTCCTTCTGTCCAATTCTTAACCCCAACATCTCAACTGGAAAGCCATTTGGAATCACTCTTTCTGTCACCTCTTTCGCTCTTCTGATACTTCTTAAGTTTAAACCTGCCCCCTCCCCCCCAAACTTGGGTGGGCTCTACCCCAGAGGCTCTGAAATGCTAAAAGCAGTAACAATTTCAATTCGGTGAGTCTTCATCAGCATGGAACAGAGCCTCATCTTTCTCGCTTCATTTGTGGTGTGAAAAGGGGTCATTTTAAAACAGTTCCTTTTCAGAGCTGAACTAAATTTAGTTACTAAGGGCCAGGTTTTTTAATGTTTTTAGGCTAGATGCAGATAGATGCCTACTGAGATTTTCAAAAGCACCTAGGCACCTAACTCCCATTGATTCCAATGGGAATAGGCACTTAAACTGCTTAGGTGCTGTTGCCAATCTCACTAGGCAACTATCTGCATCTTTAGATGCCTAAATACCTTTTGGAAATCTGGCCCCAATTTTTGTATTTAAGATAAGGAGAATTGTTGATAGTTCAAATTATATTCTTACATAAATATTCAGAGAAGCTAGCAACTAATAAGAAGGTCTGGGGAACCAGCAAAACTGAGACAGTATAGATTGTAATACTCAGTGAGTTACAGGTGGGATTTTTGTAGTTTAATGGGAGTTGCATGCCAAACTCCCATATGCCCACAGCAAGTAAACATAAAGAAGGGAATATTCAAAGCACCCTAATAGACTCGGATGCTCAGTTCCCATTAAAATTAATGGGAATTTGGCATCCTAATCCCCTAAGCAGCTTTGGAAAATCCCATCCAATGTTTTTGTGACAATTACATGAGCGATTGTTCCTATCATTTCATTCCATTTGGTCCATCTTTTCTTGAATACCTCCATGATTAATCTAATTCAGGCAGTAAGACATCCCATTTCTCTCAATTCGTTGGTGGTGGTCAATCTTCTTTCAGTAGATGGTGTTTGGTTTTGCAACCATAGGGATGAAAGCCATTTATTGACATAGGACTGCATTTTAAAGGCTGGGTCTAGTCCCAGAATCTTTCTGGTTTATTGTCTGTCTGTGCTTGATTTATGTGCTGTGCTTTCCCTAGAAACCATGCACATGACAGATGTCGAGAGGGGAAATCAAAGTGACATTACAGAATTCATCCTCTGCAGGTTCAGGAACCTCTACCCATTCCAGACGGGTCCCTTTGTGCTGGTTCTCCTAACATACATCACCACCATGGCTGGGAACACCCTGATCATTGTCACTATTCTGGTTGACAAGGGCCTCCACACCCCCATGTATTTCTTCCTGGGAAACTTGTCCTTCTTGGATATCTGGTACACGTCCAACATAGTCCCCAAAATGCTGCAAGGTTTCTTGGCTGAGAAGGGCGTGGTGATCTCCTTCAGTGGCTGTGTCACGCAGCTTTATATCTTTGGCTCCCAGGCTGCCACAGAGATCTTGCTGCTAACGGTGATGGCTTACGATCGCTACTTAGCGATATGCAACCCTCTGCGTTACATGACCCTCATGAACTGGAGGGTGTGCATTAAGCTGGCATCCTGCTCTTGGCTGGGTGGCTTCCTCTTCAACCCAGTGCTAGTTGCCTGGATTTACAGGCTACGTTTCTGCGGCCCTAATGAAATCGACCATTTCTTCTGTGATTTCATGCCCCTGGTAAAACTGTCATGCAGTGACACCCATCTGATCACTTTAGCATCATTCCTGCTAGCAGCTACAGCCACCCTGATCCCCTTCTTGCTAACCCTGACATCCTATGCATTCATCATAGCAGCGATAGTAAAAAACCCTTCCAGCACCGGAAGGCAGAAGGCCTTCTCCACCTGCACCTCTCACCTTACTGTGGTCAGCACTTTCTATGGGGCTCTGGCCATGGTCTACATTGTGCCAAAAGCCAACTCAGCCGTAAACCTAAACAAAATATTCTCCCTGCTCTACAGCCTTGTCACCCCATTGCTCAACCCTCTGGTCTACTCCCTGAGAAACAAGGACGTGAATGACGCCCTGAGGACCATGGCCGCTAGACTGATGGATTTTCGAAGGAGATAAAGTAAAAAAGGGAGCGTGGGGGACTTTAAAATGAAAAATACTGGGCCACATTCCCAGATGGTGTAAACTGACATAACTTCATTTGAATCAGTGGAGCTGTGCAAGTTTGTACAGGCAGTCCTCGACTTTATGACATTTGACTTAAGACAAATGGCACTTACGACATTTATAAATTGAAGTATAAAATCAACTTTACGACGCTGGTTTTGACTTTATGATGCTCCCCCATTCATAACATGTATGTATGGGAAAATTGGTTCAGAGTTATGACGTTTTGACTTAAGACGTGATTTTCAGGAACCAATTGTGTCTTAAATCCGAGGACTGCCTGTACTAGCTACAGATCTGGTCCATGCCCCACCCCGCCAGATTTAACAGACAAGGGAATCCCATGTTGTACTCCCAGCTGATCAGGATGAATATCATAAACCATTTCCCAGAAACATTTTCTCAAAAATTGAACTGAGTTCACATCCAGACCTGCCTGAATAAAGATTAATTTGGAATTAATTATTGTTGTTGTTTTTCTTTATTATTAAGGTAGCTAACAAAGATTGTAGTCAGAACTGGGGCCTAGTTCTGCCAAGTATTATCCACAGTCCCTGCCCCCAAAGAGCATAGAATCAAAAAAGACTTCAGTTTGCCCACAAACAGCTGGCTGGATGGACAGAAGAGTGGTTAGCATCCTACTTTCAGAGGTGGGAAACCCAGATTCAATGTATTGCTCTGCCACGGACTTTGTGTGTGACCTTGGGGAAATTGCTTTGTCTCTGTGGGCCAGATTTTTGAAGGTGTTTAGGTCCCTACACTGCTTAGATGCTTTTTTAAATCCCACCAGGAGCTAGAGTCACAAAGAGACTTAGGCACCTAACTGCCACCTTAGGTGCCTAAATCCCAGAATAAGGCCCCTCTGGGATTCAGCCGCCAAACCCTATGGAAACTTAAACTTGCTCAGTGCTCAAAGCTTGCCTACTACTTTGGAAAATAATGAAAATGTCATTGGGCTATAGAGAGAAAGAAAGCACAAGCACAAGAATGGCTCTAGTCTAGTGGGTAGAGCACTCCCGGGGAGGTGGGAGACCCAGGATCCAGTCCCCCTGCTCCACTGCATTTTTTTATTATTTAGCCACAGTGGAACCACTTCACCTGGAGAGACAAAGGGGTCTTGTATTGGAATATGCTGTAGCCCAGTGGTTGGGGCACTCACCTGAGAAGAGGCAAATCCCTTCTCCCCTTCAGTTAAAGGGGGGGACTTTGAACCTGGGGTTTCCCACAACCCAGATGAGTGCCCTAACCACTGGGCTAAAAGTGATGAGAGAGCTCCTCCTCTGCATACAGGGCCCACTTGGCATGCTCTGAGAGTGTTTATCAGACCGGGCCCCACAAGCAAATTCAGCAGAGGAACGTCTCTCTTCCCACACTGCACACGGGCTTAGGCGTCCAGACACCTAGAGTGGAGCAGCAGGTTACATGCTCAGAGACAGAAACATCGGCACGTAGGGAACGTTCACTGCAAAAATTTAGGTGCCGACTCCAAGCGACACCTACAGGGTTTGGCGGCAGCTGAGTGGGAGGGTTGTGAATTGCAGTGGGGCCTGATTCTGGGATTTAGGCACCCAAAGTCCTTTGGTGAATCTAGCTCTAGCTGTAGAACTGGTTGATGTTACCTCTTCTTTGGGGCAAGGGAAGAGCCAGGGACTCTCAGGGACAAAATCTGTCTCCTGGCCTGCTCCAGTATAAACCTCTCATCTTTGCCATCTTTTCATGCATAATTTGGGACCTTACAATCCCCTATCCCCATCCTCTGCCACCCTAGATTGCCCGGCAAGTTAAGCATGTGCACAAGCACTGTACTGAATTGGGCTCTAAATTGCTAGGAGTCTCCTTGGGGCAGCTACCATTTTGTGCTTACTTCTAAAACAAACTGTTACCGATGAGCTACACACACTGTGCTCTCTGTCGTGGAGACTTTATTTATGTTTCTTCTTCTGTTCTGTTTGCCTTTAATATAAAATAAAAAGTCATTGAGACTGAGGCTGAGATTTTCAAAGATGTCTAAGGCCTGGTCTACACTACAATTTTAGGTCGAATTTAGCGGCGTTACCTCAATTTAACCCTGGACCCGTCCACACGACGAAGCCCTTTTTTCGAATTAAAGGGCTCTTTAAATCGATTTCTTTACTCCACCTCCGACGAGGGGATTAGCGCTGAAATCGGCCTTGCCGGGTTGAATTTGGGGTAGTGTGGACGCAATTTGATGGTATTGGCCTCCGGGAGCTATCCCAGAGTGCTCCATTGTGACCGCTCTGGACCGCGCTCTCAACTCAGATGCACTAGCCAGGTAGACAGGAAAAGGCCCGCGAACTTTTGAATCTCATTTCCTGTTTGGCCAGCGTGGCAAGGTGCAGGTGAGTGCAGATCTCATCAGCAGAGGTGACCATGATGGAGTCCCAGGATCGCAAAAGAGCTCCAGCATGGACCGAACGGGAGGTACGGGATCTGATCGCCGTATGGGGAGATGAATCCGTGCTAGCTGAACTCTGTTCCAGTAAACGAAATGCCAAAACATTAGAAAAAGTCTCAAAGGGCATGAAGGTCAGAGGCCATAACAGTGATGCAAAGCAGTGACACGTGAAAATTAAGGAGCTAGGGCAAGCCTACCAAAAACAAGAGAGGCAAACGGCCGCTCCGGGTCAAAGCCCCGAACATGCTGCTTCTATGATGAGCTGCATGCCATGCTAGGGGGTGCAGCCACCACTACCCCAACCCTGTGCTTTGACTCCATCAATGGAGAAGAACGGAACACGGAAGCAGGTTTTGGGGATGAGGAAGATGATGAGGAAGAGATTGAAGATAGCTCACAGCAAGGAAGCGGAGAAATGGTTTCCCCAACAGCCAGGATATGTTTTTCACCCTGGACCTGGAGCCAATAACCCCCGAACCCACCCAAGGTGGGCTCCCGGACCCTGAAGGCGGAGAAGGGACCTCTGGTGAGTGTACCTTTGTAAATGTTACACATGGTTTAAAAACAAGCGTGATTAATGATTAATTTTCCCTGGCATTCGCGGCCAGTACAGCTACTGGAAAAGTCTGTTAACATGTCTGGGGATGGAGCGGAAATCCTCCAGGGACATCTCCATAAAGCTCTCCTGGATGTACTCCCAAAGCCTTTGCAAAAGGTTTCTGGGGAGGGTGGCCTTATTCCGTCCGCCATGGTTGGATACTTTACCACGCCAGGCCAGTAGTATGTAGTCTGGAATCATTGCATAACAAAGCATGGCAGCATATGGTCCCGGTGTTTGCTGGCATTCAAACAACATCCGTTCCTTATCTCTCTGTGTTATCCTTAGGAGAATGATATCATTCATGGTCACCTGGTTGAAATAGGGTGATTTTATTAAGGGGACATTCAGAAGTGCCCATTCCTGCTCGGCTGTTTGGCTGTGGCTGAACAGAAAAGTTCCCCGCTGTTAGCCACACGGTGGGGGGAGGGGTGAAGCGATCATCCCAGAGAATTGGGGGTGTGTGTGTGGGGGGGTTATTTGGGTTTGTGCTGCATGCTAACCCGCAAACTGCAGCCCCTCCTTTTAAATTGCCAACCCATTTTAAATGGCCAACCCAACGGCCGCTTGGTATGGGAAATGAGGGCGCTGCTGTTTGAAACCATTCCCACATGTTATGAAGGTTAAAGAAACCAAAAGACTGTGGCTTACCATGGCTGCCTGCAAGCCAAATTCTGTTGCCTGGCACTGTGTGAGTGATCTCTCACACCAAACTGGCAGGCCGTCAATATAAGAGGCAAAATGCGACCTTGTAACGAAAGCACATGTGCTATGTAATCTGAACAGCAAGGTTTAACGTGAGTCTACCCATTGTTCTCTAAAATGTGCTTTTTAAACTACCACTCTCCCTTTTCTTCCACCAGCTGCAAATGTTTCTCCTTTGCAGAGGCTAGCGAAGATTAGAAGGCGAAAAAAACACACTCGGGATGAAATGTTCTCTGAGCTCCTGCTGTCCTCCCACACTGACAGAGCACAGCAGAATGCGTGGAGGCAGACAATGTCAGAGTGCAGGAAAGCACAATATGAACATGAGGAGAGGTGGCAGGCTGAAGAGAGTAAGTGGCGGGCTGAAGATGATAGGTGGTGTCAGCTTGCTGACAGAAGGCAGGAGTCAATGCTCAGGGTGCTGGAGGATCAAACTCATATGCTCCAGCATATGGTTGAGCTGCAGGAAAGGCAGCAGGAGCACAGAGCGCTGCTACAGCCCCTGTGTAACCAACAGCCCTCCTCCCCAAGTTCCATTGCCTCCTCACCCAGATGCCCAAGAACGCGGTGGGGGGGACTCCGGCCACCCAGCCACTCCATCCCAGAGGATTGCCCAAGCAACAGAAAGCTGGCCTTCAATAAGTTTTAAAGTTTTTAAGATTTAAAGTTTAAAAGTGCAGTGTGGCCTTGTCCTTTCCTCCTCCCCCACCCCACCCGGTGCTTCCCTCCTCCCCCACCCCTCCCGGGCTACCTTGGCAGTTATCCCCCTATTTGTGTGAAGAATTAATAAAGAATGCATGAATGTGAAGCAACAATGACTTTATTGCCTCTGCAAGTGGTGATTAAAGGGGTGAGGGGAGGGTGGTTAGCTTACAGGGAAGTAGAGTGAACCAAGGGGGGGCGGTTTCCATTAAGGAGAAACAAACAAAACTTTCACACCGTAGCGTGGCCAGTCATGAAACTGGTTTTCAAAGCTTCTCTGATGCGCACCGCGCCCTCCTGTATTCTTCTAATCACCCTGGTGTCTGGCTGCGTGTAATCAGCGGCCAGGCGATTTGTCTCAACCTCCCACCCCACCATAAACCTCTCCCCCTTACTCTCACAGGTATTGTGGAGCGCACAGCAAGAAGTAATAAAAATGGGAATATTGGTATCGCTGAGGTCTATCCAAGTCAGTAAACTGTGCCAGCGTGCTTTTAAATGTCCAAATGTACATTCTACCACCATTCTGTACTTGCTCAGCCTATAGTTGAACAGCTCCTGACTACTGTCCAGGCTGCCTGTGTATGGCTTCATGAGCCATGGCATTAAGGGGTAGGCTGGGTCCCCACGGATAACTATAGGCATTTCAACGTCCCCAACGGTTATTTTCTGGTCTGGGAAGAAAGTCCCTTCCTGCAGCTTTTGAAACAGACCAGAGTTCCTGAAGACACGAGTGTCATGTACATTTCCCAGCCATCCCACGTTGATGTTGGTGAAACGTCCCTTGTGATCCACCAGTGCTTGCAGCACCATTGAAAAGTACCTCTTTCAGTTTATGTACTCTCTGGCTTGATGCTCCAGTCTCAAGATAGGGATATGGGTTCCGTCTATCGCCGCACCACAGTTAGGGAATCCCATTTCAGCAAAGCCATCCACTATGACCTGCACATTTCCCAGAGTCACTACCCTTGATATCAGCAGCTCTTTGATTGCGTTGACTACTTGCATCACAGCAGCCCCCACAGTAGATTTGTCCACTCCAAACTGATTCCTGACTGACCGGTAGCAGTCGGGCGTTGCAAGCTTCCACAGTGCTATGGCCACCCGCTTCTCAACTGTGAGGGCTGCTCTCATCTTGGTATTCTAGTGCTTCAGGGCAGGGGAAAGCAAGTCACAAAGTTCCATGGAAGTGCCCTTACGCATGCGAAAGTTTCGCAGCCACTGGGAATCGTCCCAGACCTGCAACACTATGCGGTCCCACCAGTCTGTGCTTGTTTCCCAGGCCCAAAATCGGCGTTCCACAGCATGAACCTGCCCAATTAACACCATGATGTGCACATTGCCAGGGCCCGTACTTTGTGAGAAGACTATGTCCATGTCTATGTCCTCATCACTCTCGTCACCGCGCTGCCGTCGCCTCCTCGCTTGGTTTTGCTTTGGCAGGTTCTGGTTCTGCATATACTCCAGGATAATGTGTGTGGTGTTTATAGTGCTTATAATTGCCGCGGTGATCTGAGCAGGCTCCATGATGCCAGTACTATGGCGTCTGGGCTGAAAAAAGGCACGAAACGATTGTCTGCTGTTGCTCTGATGGAGGAAGGGGCAACTGATGACATGGCTTACAGGGAATTAAAATCAACAAAGGGGGTGGCTTTGCATCAAGGAGAAACACAGATAACTGTCACACAGAATGGCCCCCTCAAGGATTGAACTCAAAACCCTGGGTTTAGCAGGCCGTTGATTTCATGGAAGGAGGGAGGGAGGGAGGGAGGAAGCAAATGAATACAAAACAAATCACGTCTATTTCTTGTTTTGATCCACTCCATCTACCTTTTACATCTTAGGCTGGCAACATACGGTGCAATACGACTGCTAGCCATCATCATCTCCTGGGTGCTCGGAAGAAGATGCTGCATTATGACTGCTAGCCATTGTCATCTCCTGGGTGCTCGGCAGAAGATGGGAATGACCTGACTGAGTCACTCCCATGTCTGCCCAGGCGCCCCTGACCGACCTCACCGAGGTCGGCTAAAAGAGCACCCAGGAATATGATGACGACGGCTACCAGTCGTAATGCACCGTCTGCTGCCAAAA
>NW_020664827.1:0-2901 GCF_002925995.2 Terrapene triunguis | reverse complement strand
GTTCTAATTTAACTGTATGAACTCAGGACATTAATCTGGGCATTATAGTATATAGCTCAGAGAAACCCTGCTCAAAGTGCATGCCTGGACAGAAACTAAGTAAAACACTGGGATCCAGGAGGAGTGGGATGGCGAATCATACAGAAAATACAGTGTCATGAGATCAGTCAATGTTTCACCCTCCTCTGGACTCTTCTGTGTAGCACTGGGCGCCCTTCTCACATAGGATAATGCAGAACTACAGGGGTTCAGGCAAGGGCAACGAGAAGGATCAAGGACCCAAAGAAACTCTCATACAGAGAAAGGTTGAAAAGACTGGGATTGTTACCTTACAAAGGAGAGGAAGAAGAGAGGACATGAGAAAATTCTATAAAAACCTGAATGGTAGAGAATAGATTGAGAATCTCCCTGTCTCATAGCACAGGATCAAGTGGACATTCATTTAAACTGAAATGTGGCAAATTCAAAACAGATAAAAAAAGAATGCTTTCTTCACTCTATGCCTAATTAGACTGAGGAACTCAGTGCCAAAAGAGGTAGTTGAGGCCATGAGCCAAGTAAGAATCGGGAAGGGTTTGGACATTTACATGGATAGTCAGACTATCCAGTTACAATAGTTACAGCTAAATAAATATTTTAGAAAGTCTATATGCCCATGTGTTTCAGGGCACAAGCCAATCTCTAGCTGTTAGGCATTAGGGTGCCACTCTCAGGATGGTTAAGTCATCCCCCCCATCCACCCACTGCTGGGTTTCTTACACCTTCTTCTGCAACACCTGGGGCTGTCACTGTAAGACAGCAAAGAGTCCTGTGGCACTTTATAGACTAACAGACGTATACACCCACGAAAGCTCATGCTCCAATACGTCTGTTAGTCTATAAGGTGCCACAGGACTCTTTGCTGCTTTTACAGATCCAGACTAACATGGCTACCCCCCGATACTGTAAGACAGAGGACACTGGACTAGATGGACCATAGGTCTGATTAACGATGCCATTCCTATGCTGGAATGGAGACAAGTTTCCCCCATGGAAACAGACATTATCATGCTGGGCTATGACATGGCGCTCAACAGAATGGTTATGAAAGCCACAAGGGTCTTCGTATTTAGGGCTACAGGCCTGCACCTCTGTTGCTTCCCTTATTTCTTTTGGTGAGACACTTTCTTGCGGGCACCCAGCTTTGTCTGAGACATAAGTTACAGGGGTTAACTGACATGGGTAAGCAGAGAAATGTGTCAGCATCTCAGCTGCTAACCCTTCTCATTCCTGAATATCAATGAAGTTTGCAGATGACACAAACATTGGGGGATTGTAAATAATGTAGAGGACAGGTCACTGATTCAGAGCAATCTGGACTGGTTGGTAAACTGGGGCAAAGCAAACAATAACATAGCTATGTCAATATCTACATAAGGGAACAAAGAATGTAGGTTATGCTGACATGTTGGGGAACTATTGTGGTAAGCACAATGATTCTGAAGAAGATTTGGGGATATGAACTCACTAAACATGAACTTTCAGTGTGACCATGTGGCCAAAAGAGCTATATGATCCTGGGATGATAACCAGGGGAATGTCAAGGTGAGGTAGAGAAGTTATTTTACCTTTCTATTTGGCACTGATGCGACTACTGCTGGAATCCTGTGCGCAGTTCTAGTGTCCACGATTTAAAATGTATGTTAATACACTGCAGAGGGTTCAGAGAAGAATCACAAGAATTAGTAAAAGATTAGAAAATCTGCCTTATAGCGATAAACTCAAAGATCTCAATCTATTTAGTTTAACAAAGATGGTTAAGGGGTGACGTGATAACAGTCGATAAGTGCCTACCTGGGGAACAAATATTTAATAATAGTCTTTTCAGTCTAGCATACAGAGGTGTAACAGGAGCCAATGGCTGGAAGTTGAAGTTAAAGAAATTCTGAGTGGAAATGAGGCATAATTTTTTTAAACGGTGAGAGTAACCATTGGAGCAATTTACCAAGGGTCTTGGAGGATTCTTCATCACTTTTTAAACCAAGATGGATGTTTCTCTAAAAGATCTGCTCTAGGAATAATTTTGGGGGAAATCTCAGGCTTGTGTTATATAGACTAGATGATCACAATGGTCCCTTCTGGCCTTGGAATCTAGAAATATGTCCCCATGATTCAGCTGGAGGTATTTTGCCTGAAAGCTCATGCCTGAGCTTACTGAAGGTGCCTTGAAAATGTTACACTAAGTCTGTATTTCATGAGGCTGAGGGATCCCGTGAGGCACTGAATGAATGAAAGTTTTAGGTGAGAAAAATAATGACTTTACCCCATAAAATCTCCACACTGAGGATGAATGTACCACCCTCACCATTAATGACTAACAGAGATGGCAAGCGAATGATCCCAGAGCATCCTGGTTTTAAGTCTGTGTCACAGTAGCCCACTCTCTGAATGACAGTGGCTCCTGCACATGGCATCTGTATTTTGCTAGGCCCTCACATGTCTCAGAGTTTCCCGCTCTCACTATATAATGTGCATATTTCTTAGCTTGCGAGCTGTTCCTTGTAGCAGTTCTTGAAGCACCATGCAGTGTGTAAGGGTGTAACGAGAGAAGCAGCACAGGTGCCTTGGCATTTGCTACTCATGTCTGAGATTTCTCACCAGTGAGACAGAGTCACTGATCTCCCCTTTAGCCAAGGGAGCAAGTGTGACGGGAAGCACCTCACCCCTTGCAGAGGAAGTGCTCTGAGGAGTGTGGGTCGGCTTGGAGCTTGTGGGAGCCATGAATGATTGGGGAGCATGGAGAACACACTGGCGACCAGCGTGCTGTTGAAATCAAGGCAGCCTGGGATGGGGAAGGAGACTACAGACAGGGGTCCAGAATATGATGGGAGGTTGAAGCAGCTAAGGTGCAAAGATCACTAG
>NW_020664826.1:0-2269 GCF_002925995.2 Terrapene triunguis | reverse complement strand
AAATCCAACACAAACGGTGAATCAATGGGAATGATGTCATAAAAGGATGACATATCCCCTCTGGCTTGGGTAACAAATGAAGTAGCTGCCCATTGGTTCTCAGACAACCAATCAGAAAGTATGTTTTCTCTGTCTGCACTGAGGTTATAAAAGGCTGCAGGCTCAGACAGGGTCAGCATACTACTGTGGTGTTTTCAAGAGGTGGCTTAGCCAAGCCACACTTTGTCAGGCCAGTCATAATCAGGCCAGACCAGGAAGAAATCAAAGAAGGCAAAATAAGAGAGAGAAAACCAAGTGAACAGAGCCAGGAACAGAAGGAAAGAGAGTCAGGCAAGCCAAGCAAAGAAAGACACAGGCAAGTGGAGCCAAGCAAGGAAACATCCACTGAAGCCAAGCAAGTCAAGAAAAAAGCTAGGCAGGCCAATTCCTGAGTAAAGACTCAGGTAAACCAAGCAGAGAAAACAAAAGAAAGCCAAGAAAGTCAAGCCAAGTGTTGCTGGAACACTAGAAGTCTGCAACATGTCTGAGACTGAGTCTGAGTCTGAGTCTGAGCACTCTGGTGAGACCTCAACCGCAAAAGACCCTAAGGCCAAAATCACCCGTTCTTCCCGGGCTGGGCTGCAGTTCTCTGTCAGTCGCATAGCCAGATTGCTCCGCAAAGGACAATTTGCAGACCGTATGGGAGCTGGAGCCCCAGTATGTATGGCCGCGGTGCTTCAATAAGTGACTCATGAGAGTGTGGATATCGCTGGGGAAGTCGCTGCACGCAGCAAGAAGCGTCGGATTTCCCTCGGCACTTGCAGCTGGCCGTTCACAGCGACTCAGAGCTCAAGAAACTGCTGGGAGGTGTCACCATCTCTCAGGGTGGAGTCCTGCACTTAAATCAGCCTGTGGTTTTACCTTCCAAGAAGAGGAATGGCAGGAGAGCCATCAAGAGAAGGATTGCCCCTGCTCCTGTCCCTGTTAAGTGAGAACAGAGCAAAGGGGAGACTGCCACCCCAGATTTGGGAGAAATGACATTAACTTGATTTCAAGGCTCTTTTCAAATGCATCAGTATGGTCTAATAAAAGCAGTTAAAATGCCTGGTCTTCTTTTGTGAATTAATTTCCTCTTTACTATCCTACAATTTTAAGGGATCATTCAGTTGGTCAGGTAGCTGCATTGATAATATGGTATAAAAGCCTAGAAAGATAGAACTCAATCATTTCATTAAGAAATTTACATCAGAAATTGTCTAAATGGTGTCAAGTATCAGAGGGGTAGCCGTGTTACTCTGGATCTGTAAAAAGCGACAAAGAGTCCTGTGGCACCTTATAGACCAACAGACGTATTGGAGCATAAATGTCTAAATCGTGTAGATTCTGGGAGGTGATTTCTGTGTTTTTTTCAGGCATTTCCCCAATAGATTGAAGATTAGGAACATTTTTTCCCATAGTGAAGTTGATGTGTATTGCATGTTTTGTGAAAACAGAAAAAAGAACAAACTCATGACAGAAAAATTTAATCCATTACACATGAAGGATAAAGCCTATGGGCCTGGTTTTTCTTTTTGTTTTGTTCTTTTTGTTTTGTTATTTTTTAGTTACCCCATTATCAAACCATTGACTCGTTTAGAGTAATATCAGATTTATACAGTATAAGTGATACTAGAATCAGGCTTTCTGAAATTATTAAATACCTGGAGGGGTTCACATAAACTTTGATCACCTTTTTAAAGGGAAAACATTACCCACTTGCCAGCACACAGGTATACAGGGAGACTTACAAGTAAAAGAGAGCCATCTGCAGACGATTGTCCTGGTTAATGGGAGTCATCAAGATTCCAAACCACCATTAATTGCCCACACTTTGCATAATTACAATAGGCCCTCAGAGTTAGATTTCATATTTCTAGTTTCAGATACATGAGTGGTACATTTATACAAATAGGATGCCCACACTCAGTAGATTATAAGCTTTGTAATGATACCTTACAAGAGACCTTTTGCATGAAGCATATTCCAGTTACATTATATTGAACTCATTAGCATATTTTCATAAAATCATATAGAGTGCAACATCACACAATGGATTTGGCCTGATGTGAGGGGTTCTCTCCAGATGCTGTTTTTAAACCAGTCTCAGAAAATAGCTCACGAACAAGAGAAGCGGCTAATCAAACCGGAGAGTGACAAATGGTGAACACTTGGGTTTCTGGAATGGCAAAGAACCCTTACCATGGGCTTGGGTGCCATGAGGGTTCTCTAAGAGACGGGAAGCATCACCAAG
>NW_020664825.1:19068-27608 GCF_002925995.2 Terrapene triunguis | reverse complement strand
GCCCAGCCCCCCCTTCCGTGCCCCCCCAGCCTCTGCCAGCCCTGCCCCCCGCGTGTCCCCCCCAGCCTCTGCCAGCCCTGCCCCCCTGCGTGTCCCCCCCACAGCCTCTGCCAGCCCTGCCCCCCCAGCCCGGCCGGTGCCCCTCACTCCCGACCCGCAGCCTCTGCCAGCCCAGCCCTGGGCTCCCCCCAGCTCTGCCGGTGCCCCTCACTCCCGACCCGCAGCCCCTGCCAGCCCAGCCCTGGGCTCCCCCCACAGCTCTGCCAGTGCCCCTCACTCCCGACCCGCAGCCCCCTTGTAAATTATTTCAGCCAGGCAGAGAAGTTTTGTTTCCTTTATTGCTCCGTTCGTACAGTTCGTTCCCCTTTGATTCCAGGGTTCGGGGCCGATTCCCCCCCCCTCCAGCGCCCCTGGGGCCAGGCTGGGAGTGGGGCAGGGACCCCCGGGGCTCTCAGCGCTGCCTGGGGCTGGGTGGGGCGTCAGAGGCTCCCGGAGAGGCTGATCTTGACCAATGAGATGCTCTCGATGGACTGGTTCCGCCCCTTCTCGTAGATGAGGTAGAGGGTGGGGGGCTCCCCGGGGGCATCCCAGGGCTCCATGACGTCTAGGGAGGAGTAGCCGCTGGGCCCCGCCCAGACCTGCAGGGGGCGCTGCCACCAGGAGATGCCCTTGGCCGAAGTCCAGCGCAGGGTCAGGTTCACGCCTGGGGCGGGGGAGAAAAGGGGGTGAGAGATGCACAGAGCCCCCCCATGTGCCCCCAGTGCAGCCCCCACCCCCTATACAGCTCCCCCAGGACAGGTCCCTGCCCTCCCTCGCCCTGCGCCCCCCACAGCGACCCCCCTGCAGCCCAAGCGCCCCACAGGCCCCCCCCGCCCCCAGCGCTGCCCCCCCCACGCACGGTGGGTGTCGTTGGCCGGGTTGCTGAAGAAGACCAGGCCCCCGGTGACCACGGCTCCGGCCGCCACGGCGGGGTCCACCAGGGTGGGGTCAAAGGTCACGGCCTCGGGGGGGAGGGTCTCGCCGGCATCCCAGCTCCGGGCCAGGATGCGGCAGGGGCAGTGGTAGAAGTTCTGGTTCCGGGCGTTGATCACCAGCGACCCGTCCGGCAGCTCGTAGGGCTGGGGAGGGGGAGGGGGGGTTAACCCGGACACCTGGGTTCCTTCTGCCCTGCCACCCCCTCACCATGGACGCCTGGGTCCCATCCCCTCCCTGTCTGGGCACTGGGAGCTGGGGGGTCCTGTCCCGGACACCTGGGTCCCATCCCATCTCTGTCTGAGGAGGGGGGCTGTCCCGGACGCCTGGGTCCCATCCCCTCTCTGTCTGAGGAAGGGGCCCGTCCCGGACGCCTGGGTTCCATCCCCTCTCTGTCTGAGGAGGGGGGCCCGTCCCGGACACCTGGGTCCCATCCCCTCTGTCTGGGCACTGGGAGCTGGGGGTCCCGTCCCGGACGCTTGGGTCCCATCGCCTCTCTGTCTGAGGAGGAGGCCCGTCCCGGACGCCTGGGTCCCATCCTGCTCACCTGGCACTCGTCGGGGTTGAAGTCGTGGGCTAACTTGGGGCGCCCGTAGGGGATCCCGCGCAGGGCCCCCCCGAGGCGCCAGTTCTCGCCGTGGTCGTCGCTAAGCAGGCAGTAGATCCCGTCCAGGTCCAGCGTCCTGTGGCCACAGACGATCAGCCGCCCCCTGCGGGGCTCGTAGCGTTTCTGAGGCCGGGCGAGGAGAGAGGGGGTTGAGTCACCAGTCCTCCAGCCCAGATGCAGCCCCTCTGGGGTGGGGCAGGGGCTGGTTATCCAGGGACCCCTCCCGCCTGCGCTGACATGCGGCTGGCTCTGGGGTGGGGCATGGGGGACTCCTTGTGACGCTTTGTACCTCGGGGGAACACCCTGCACCCCCATGTTCATCTTTATAAATGGATTGTGTGGCATCCAATGCAAAGTTTGTCATGTCGGGTGTGTTCAAAAGGCTCATGATGCCCTGAGCACGGCTGTTCTAGTGAGGTTACAGTCATCGGTACAGTAAGAATGGGGAGTCCGGTGGCACCTTAAAGACGAACAGATTGATTTGGGGATAAGCTTTCCTGGGTAAAAACCCCACTTCTTCCGCTGCCTGGAGTGAAAGTTACAGCTGCAGGCGCTGTTATACTGACACGTGCAGAGACGGGAGTTTCCTCGCCAGTGGAGAACCAGTGTGGACAGGGCCAGTTCCAGCAGGGGGGATTGGGCCACTCCCAATAATAGATGAGGAGGTGTCAATCCAGGAGAGGCAAAGCTGCTTCTGTAATGAGCCAGCCACTCCCAGGCCCTATTCCAGCCCAAATTAATGGGGTTACATTTGCAAATGAATTGTAGTTCTGCTGTTTCTCTCTCAAGTCTGTTTCTGAAGGTTTTTTGTTCAATGATAGTGACTTTTCAATCTGTTATCGACTGTCTAGGGAAATTGAAGTGTCTCCTACTGGCTTTTGTGTGTTATCATTCCCGATGTCCGATTTGTGTCCATTTATTCCTTTGCGTAGAGACTGTCCGGTTTGGCCAATGTACATGGCAGAGGGGCATTGCTGGCACCTGATGGCAAATATCCCATTGGTAGATGTGCAGGTGAATGAGCCCTTGATGGTGTGGCTGATGTGGTTGGGTCTCCGATGGTGTCGCCAGAGTAGATATGGGGACAGAGTAGGCAACGAGGTTTGCTACAGGGATTGGTTCCTGGGTTGGTGTTTCTGTGGTGTGGTGTGTAGTTGCTGGTGAGTATTTGCTTCAGGTTGGGGGGTTGTCTGTAAGCGAGGACTGGCCTGTCTCCCAAGGTCTGTGAGAGTGAGGGCTTTAAACTAGGTTTGACGGGGACAGGTGAGCAAAGCCCGCAGGTAAGTGGGGAACATGGAGACCTGGGAGATGGGTCGGAGACGAGAGGGAGTGTGGGCTATATTGGCAGAGAGAAAGGAGGGTCAGGACAAAACCGGGAGGAAAGATCAAACCAGTATCTTAGATGCCTATATACAAATGCGAGAAGTATGGGTAATAAGCAGGAAGAACTGGAAGTGCTAATAAATAAATACAACTATGACATTGTTGGCATCACTGAAACTTGGTGGGATAATACACATGATTGGAATGTGGGTGTGGATGGATACAGCTTGCTCAGGAAGGATAGACAGGGGAAAAAGGGAGGAGGTGTTGCCTTATATATTAAAAATGTACACACTTGGACTGAGGTAGAGATGGACATAGGAGACGGAAGTGTTGAGAGTCTCTGGGTTAGGCTAAAAGGGGTAAAAAACATGGGTGATGTCATGCTAGGAGTCTACTACAGGCCACCTAACCAGGTGGAAGAGGTGGATGAGGCTTTTTTTAAACAACTAACAAAATCATCCAAAGCCCAAGATTTGGTGGTGATGGGGGACTTCAACTATCCGGATATATGTTGGGAAAATAACACAGCGGGGCACAGACTATCCAACAAATTCTTGGACTGCATTGGAGACAACTTTTTATTTCAGAAGGTTGAAAAACCTACTAGGGGTGAAGCTGTTCTAGACTTGATTTTAACAAATAGGGAGGAACTCGTTGAGAATTTGAAAGTAGAAGGCAGCTTGGGTGAAAGTGATCATGAAATCATAGAGTTTGCAATTCTAAGGAAGGGTAGAAGGGAGAACAGCACAATAGAGACAATGGATTTCAGGAAGGCGGATTTTGGTAAGCTCAGAGAGCTGATAGGTAAGGTCCCATGGGAATCAAGACTGAGGGGAAAAACAACTGAGGAGAGTTGGCAGTTTTTCAAAGGGACACTATTAAGGGCCCAAAAACAAGCTATTCCGCTGGTTAGGAAAGATAGAAAATGTGGCAAAAGACCACCTTGGCTTAACCACGAGATCTTGCATGATCTAAAAAATAAAAAGGAGTCCTATAAAAAATGGAAACTAGGACAGATTACAAAGGATGAATATAGGCAAACAACACAGGAATGCAGGGGCAAGATTAGAAAGGCAAAGGCACAAAATGAGCTCAAACTAGCTAAGGGAATAAAGGGGAACAAGAAGACTTTTTATCAATACATTAGAAGGAAGAGGAAGACCAAAGACAGGGTAGGCCCACTGCTTAGTGAAGAGGGAGAAACAGTAACAGGAAACTTGGAAATGGCAGAGACGCTTAATGACTTCTTTGTTTCGGTCTTCACCGAGAAGTCTGAAGGAATGCCTAACCTAGTGAATGCTAATGGGAAGGGGGTAGGTTTAGCAGATAAAATAAAAAAAGAACAAGTTAAAAATCACTTAGAAAAGTTAGATGCCTGCAAGTCACCAGGGCCTGATGAAATGCATCCTAGAATACTCAAGGAGCTAATAGAGGAGGTATCTGAGCCTCTAGCTATTATCTTTGGAAAATCATGGGAGACGGGAGAGATTCCAGAAGACTGGAAAAGGGCAAATATAGTGTCCATCTATAAAAAGGGAAATAAAAACAACCCAGGAAACTACAGACCAGTTAGTTTAACTTCTGTGCCAGGGAAGATAATGGAGCAAGTAATTAAGGAAATCATCTGCAAACACTTGGAAGGTGGTAAGGTGATAGGGAACAGCCAGCATGGATTTGTAAAGAACAAATCATGTCAAACCAATCTGATAGCTTTCTTCGATAGGATAACGAGTCTTGGGGATAAGGGAGAAGCTGTGGATGTGGTATACCTGGACTTTAGTAAGACATTTGATACGGTCTCGCATGATATTCTTATCGATAAACTAGGCAAATACAATTTAGATGGGGCTACTATAAGGTGGGTGCATTCTTGCGCTCTACTCTGTGCTGGTTAGGCCTCAGCTGGAGTATTGTGTCCAGTTCTGGGCACCGCATTTCAAGAAAGATGTGGAGAAATTGGAGCGGGTCCAGAGAAGAGCAACAAGAATGATTAAAGGTCTTGAGAACATGACCTATGAAGGAAGGCTGAAAGAATTGGGTTTGTTTAATTTGGAAAAGAGAAGACTGAGAGGGGACATGATAAGGCTTAAACTGCAGCAAGGGAAGTCTAGGTTGGACATTAGGAAAAAGTTCCTAACTGTCAGGGTGGTTAAACACAGGAATAAATTGCCTAGGGAGGTTGTGGAATCTCCATCTCTGGAGATATTTAAGAGTAGGTTAGATAAATGTCTATCAGGGATGGTCTAGACAGTATTTGGTCCTGCCATGCGGGCAGGGGACTGGACTCGATGACCTCTCGAGGTCCCTTCCAGTCCTAGAATCTATGAATCTATGAAACCCCCCGAATCCCCCTGTACCCGCAACTCCACCTGCCACGTGCTGGTCCTCATGACAGACGGTGAGACCCCCTGAATCCCCCTGTACCCCCAAACCCTCACACCCCCAGTACCCCTGAACCCCAACTCCACCCGCCACATGCTGGTCCTCATGACCAACTGTGAGACCCCCAAACCCCCTGTACCCCCAAACACCTCTGTACTCCAATCCCCAACCCCCCTGTACCTCCAAACCCCAACTCCACCTGCCACGTGCTGGTCCTCATGACTGACTGTGAGACCTCCCAAACTCCCTGTACCCCCAAACCCCTCTGGCCCCCTGAACCCCCCAGAGCCCCTGTACCGCTGAACACCTCTATAGTCCCCTGTGCCCTTCCCAGCCCCACTGAAATCCCAACCCCTCCCACATCCCCCCCCGAACTCCTTCACTCCAGGCAGCACCTCAGCCCCCCACAGTGCCCAACCCCCATCCTCTGAGTCCCCTCCCCCGTCTGCTTCCCCAGCCCCCCTCACTCTCCCCTCCCCCCAGGGAACACCAACATGGGGGGCTCCCCGGTGCCGGTGGTGGGGCAGATCCGGGAGCTGCTGAGCATCGGCCGGGACGTCCGCAACCCCCGCGAGGATTACCTGGGTGAGGGGGGCCGGGGCCTGGGGAGTGGGGCAGATCGTGGGGGGCCATGGGGGAGGTGTGTGGGGGTTGGCCGTGGAGTTGGCAGGAGGGTCCATGGGGGTCTCTGGGGTGGGGGTCCATGGGATGGGCGGGGGGTCCATGGGGGGGGTCTCTGGGGTGGGGGGGCCCGTGGGGTTGGTGGGGGGATCCATGGGGGGCTGTGGGGGAGAGGGCCGTGGGGGTTGGGGCCATGGGGTCGGGGTGGTGTGGGGGGGAGGGCTGTGGGGTTGGCAGGCGGCTGCATGGGGGGGGGTCCCCCGGCCCGGCTCATGTCCCTCCCCCCCAGATATCTACGTGTTCGGGATCGGGGCCATGGTGAACTCGGAGAACATCGCGGAGCTCGCCTCCAAGAAGAGCGGCGAGAAACACGTTTTCCACATGCAGGACATCAAGGACCTGCAGAAGGCATTCCACGAGATGATCGGTATCCCGGGAACCCTGGCGTCCGGCTCCCCGTTCCCTGGGAACCCCGGCATCCGGCTCCCTGCCCCCACTGCCCCAGGAACCCCGGCGTCTGGCTCCCCACCTCCCCGGGAACCCTGGTGTCCGGCTCCCCACCCCAGGAACCCTGGCGTCCAGCTCCCCACCCCCACCACCCCAGGAACCCCGGCGTCCAGTTCCCCACCCCCCCTCCTGGGAACCTGGCGTCCAGCTCCCCACCCCCCACCTCCCCAGGAACCACAGCGCCCGGCTCCCCCCTCCCTGGGAACCCTGGTGTCCGGCTCCCCAACCCCCACCTCCCCGGGAACCCCGGCTCCCCACCCCCACAGAAACCCTGGCATCGGGCTCTCTTCCCCCGCTCTAACCACCAGCCCCCACTCCCCTCCCCGAGCTGAGAGAGAACCCAGGCGTCCTGACCCCGTCTCCCCCCAGATGAGAGCGAGACGCTGAGCATGTGCGGCCTGGGCTGGGCACACGAGGAGGCCAACGACCACCAGAGAAACCCCTGGCACGTCAGCATCAAAATCGCCGTGAGTGGGGCTGGGGCACAGGGGGGCTGGGAGCAGAGGGCACACGGGGGAGCTGGGGGTGGAGCACAGGGGGGCTGGGGCTGTGGGGTGCACGGGGGCTGGAGGGGGGGGTGGGGCGCAGGGGGAGCTGGGGGTGGGGTGCAGGGGGCTGGAGGTGGGAGGGGGTACAGAGCACAGGGGGTGCAGGCCACAGGGGGCTGGGAGGGGAGGGGGCTCGGGGTGTGGGGTGCAGGGGGCTGGCTGGGAGAGGGCGCAGGTGGGTGGGGACACATGGGGGAGCTGGGTGTGGGGCGCAGGAGAGCTGGGAGGGGAGGCGGGGCACGGGGGTGTGGGGAAGAAGGAGCTGGAGGCGAGGGGGTGGGCTGGGAAGGGCACAGGGGAGGGTAGCTGGGGGTTTATGGGGGGCCGGGGGGAGCCCCCCTCTCATGCTGGGGTCTCGGAGCCACGCGGCACCTGCTACACATCTGCTGGAGACAGGCACTGGGTCCCCCCCCCAGCGTCCCCCAAGCACGGGACCCCAGCCTCAGCCCCTCCTGCCCCATGCCGGTCTCCCCACACGCCCCCCCTCTCCGCAGCGCCCCGGGAAAGGGCTGGAGTCCTGCAAGGGGGCCCTGATCTCCGAGTACTTCGTGCTCACGGCCGCCCACTGCTTCGACATCGACGACCAGGCCCACTGGATCACCGTGGACGTGGGTGAGCTGGACGCCGGGGTTCTCTGCCTGGCCCGGGAGGGGAGGGGAGCCCGGACTCCTGGGTTCTCTCCCCGGCTCTGGGAGGGGAGTGGGGGCTGGTGGGTTAGAGCAGGGGGGGCTGGGAGCCAGGACTCCTGGGTTCTCTGGCGGCTCTGGGAGGGGAGGGTGGTGGTGCAAGCAGGGGCTGGAGCCGGATGCCTGGGTTCTCCCCAGGGAAGTCGAGCTCGGCGAGCAGGGTGGAGAACCTCTGGAGTCACCCCCAGTACAACATCGGGAAGCTTCGGGGCGCTGGGATCCCCGAGTTCTATGACTACGACGTGGCTCTGCTGAAACTCAAGGACAAGATCAAGTTCTCCTTCAATGCCCGGTGAGTGGGGGTCCCGGGATCCCTCCCCCGCCGGCCCCCCAGCCCCCCACTGACCCTCTGCTGCCCCCCACAGGCCCATCTGCCTGCCCTGCACTGAGGGGACCACCCGCGCCCTGCGCAAGCCCCACCCGGAGACCACCTGCAACGACCACAGTAAGAGCCCCTGCCCCCTACTCCCGACCCACGGCCCCCCCCAGCTCCACTGGTGCCCCTCACTCCCGGCCCGCGGCCCCCTGCCCCCCCAGCTTTGCCGGTGCCTCCCGCTCCTGACCCGCAGCCCCCCAGGTCCGCCGGTGCCTCCCGCTCCCGACCCACAGCGCCCTGCCAGTGCCCCCCACTCCCAACCCACGGCCCCCTGCCCCCTAGCTCCGCCGGTGCGCCCCACCCACGGACCCCCTGCCCCCCAGCTCCACCAGTGCCCCCCGCTCCCGCCCCACAGCCCCCCTGCCCCCCCAGCTCAGCCGGTGCACCCCACTCCTGACCCACAGCCCCCCTGCCCCCCAAGTGCCCCTCACTCCCTACCCGCAGCCCCCTGCCCCCACCAGCTCTACTGGTGCCCCCCACTCCCGCCCCACAGCCCCCCGCTCCGCCGGTGCCCC
>NW_020664825.1:0-16068 GCF_002925995.2 Terrapene triunguis | reverse complement strand
CCTTTTCACCTCCTCGTTCTCCTTCTGCTTCGAGGGGCAGGGGCTGTAGGTGCCCCAGCTCACCACGCCCACCTGGGGAGACAGACACGGGGCTGGGACCCAGGCATCCGGGACAGCTCCCCCCCACCTGCACAGCTCCCAGCCCTGGGGACAGAGAGGATGGGACCCAGGCGTTCGGGACAGCCCCCCCCGCCCCACGGAGAGAGAGGATGGGACCCAGGCGTCCAGGACAGCCCCCCCTGCCCCCCAACAGACACAGCTCCCAGGCCCAGGGAGAGAGAGGATGGGACCCAGGCGTCCGGACAAGAAAGCTGGGGGGAGGGGCTTACCAACCTGGAAATATCTCCTCTTCTTCTCCAGGAACAACCCCCCCCCAGATTCACCTGTGGGGGGAAACCAGAACTCAGACCCACAGGGGACAGATCCCCTTCCCTGCCCCCCTGAGCCAGCCAGTCCCTGCCGTGGGGCCGTGGGAGCCGGCGCCCCCTAGAGGGGACAGGCCCTGTGTCACCTTTGCAGGTAGACGCCTCCTCCGAGCCGCCGCTGGCCTCCTGCCCAGAGCAGAGGAACCGGTCGGTCACCACCTGGGACACGTCCGACACGTTGGCGTAGATCATGCCAGGCTGGATGGCGCCACCAATGCACGAAGGGCGCTGGGGGCGAGAGCCAGGGCTTAGCCGGGCACCAGGACTCCTGGGTTCCCTCCCACCGCGGGAGGGCAGGACTCCTGGGTTCTCTCTCACCTCCTGGAGGGGGGTCCCCGGACTCCTGGGTTCTCTCCCACCTTGGGGGCGGGGACAGGACTCCTGGGTTCTCTCCCACCTCGGGGGGGGGGGGGCAAGACTATTCACCCCCTAAACCCCTCCCTGCCCCCCGGGGCCGGGCGCAACTCGGGGGATCCCCGGCACCCGCGTCCGGTCAGCCCCTTCTCTTCGCCCCCTAAACCCCTCCCTGCCCCCTGAGGCCGGGCACGACTCGGGGGATCTCCGGCACCCGCGTCCGGTCTTCCCCTTCTCTTCGCCCTCTAAACCCCTCCCTGCCCCCCGGGGCCGGGCGCGACTCGGGGGATCTCCGGCCCGGCGCAGGGGAAGGAATTTGTCTGAGGACATCGGGTTTCTGCCGCCCGCTTGCGTGCGTGGGACGCGCTGCTGTTGGCTCCAGCCTCGCTCTTTGGCCCGCCTGGGAAGCGCACTCCGTTTCGTTCGGATTTGAGGGTATTTTGCAGACACGCCTAAAAATCCCGTGTGGCAATGAACGGCCGGCGCCGGCGCTGGCCCCGGGTCCGCGGTTGTGTGTGCGGCCAACGCGGCGGGACTAGCACGGCTCCGGCGAGCGCCGGCTCCACTGACGTTCTGGCAGGGGCGGGCAGTGGATAATTCCACAGAAGGAACCGGGCCGCAGAGGAACAGACGCTGAACGCACAGAGCAGCCCGACCTCCCGACCCTGGCTCGGCCCAGCACAACTCCCAGAGCCCACGGCCCGGCCCGTCTCCCCAGGGAGAGGTCACAGCGCCAACAGTAACACAAGCGTGTGAGTGCGTGTGCACGTGCGTCGGGGTGTGTGCTAGGGAGACTGGGTGTGCGGGTGTGTGTTGGGGTGTGTGCATGAGTCTGGGTGTGTGCGTACATGTCGATGTGTGTGCATCGGTGTGTGCATGTGCGTGCCTGGGTGTGTGCAAGGGAGACCATGTGTGGTTGGGGGGTGTTTGTGTGCGCATTGGGGTGTGCAAGGGAGACCGGGTGTGTGTGCGTCAGGGCAGGTGTGTGTCGGGGCGTGTGCGAGGGAAACCAGGTGTGTGCACGTGTTGGGGTGTGTCCACGTGTGTCAGGGTTTGTGTACGTGTGTCAGGGTGTGTACATGGGAGACGGTATGTGTGTGTGTGCGCGCGCGTGTGTGTGTCGGGGTGTGTGTGAGGGAGACCGTGTGGGTGTGTGCGATTGAGACCAGGGGTGTGCGTGTTGGGGCGTGCGAGGGAGACTGGGGCTGCGCGTGCACGTGCCAGGCCGTGCAAGGGAGACCGGGGGTGCATGCGCGTGTTAGGGCGTGCGAGGGAGACCGGGGGGCGTGTGCGTGTCAGGGTGTGCGAGGGAGACCGGGGTGCATGCGCGTGTCAGGGTGTGCGAGGGAGACCGGGGTGCATGCGTGTGTCAGGGCGTGCGAGGGAGACCGGGGTGCATGCGCGTGTCAGGGCGTGCGAGGGAGACCGGGGGCGTGCGCGTGTCAGGGCGTGCGAGGGAGACCAGGTGCACGAGGGTGTCAGGGCGTGCGAGGGAGACTGGGTGCACGAGGGTGTCAGTGTGTGTCTCTAAGCCGAGCTCTCCCCAGCCTGCTCAGCCCAGCACCCGGGCAGCTCCCGCTCCAGGCACAGCTGGGCTCCCCTGCCCCCCAGCTCAGCAGAGACGGGGGGCATGGGGGACACACACCCCATCAGCCCCTCCCCCCCAGCTCTCCCTGAGCAGCTGGGACAGGGGCAGCATCTTCTCCCTGCTGCAAATGGCCCCCCAAATGGGGCAGGAGCCAGTGCCCCCCACGGCGCCCGGGACAGACCCCCCCCACTCTGGGGCACAGGGCCCCACCTACCGACTTTTTGGTCTTGATTTGCACGTTTAACCTCTGGTTGGCCAGGGAGATGAAGTGGGCGGGGACCCGCTCCAGGCCCAGCAGCTCCAGCTCTGCAGGGCAGACAGCCAGGTTAGGGCAGGACGCCTGGGTTCCCTGGACGGGCAGCGGGGGCCGGGGCCGGGATGCCTGGGTTCCCTGGACGGGCGGCGGGGGCCGGGGCCGGGATGCCTGGGTTCCCTGGACGGGCAGCGGGGGCTGGGGCCGGGACGCCTGGGTTCCCTGAATGGGCGGCGGGGGCTGGGGCCGGGACGCCTGGGTTCCCTGGAATAGCAGGGGGGGTAGTGGTTGTGGCAGGGAGGGGCTGGGGCAGGACTCCTGGGTTCATTCCTTGGAAGGAGGGGGTGGTGGTTAGAGTGAGGGTTAGTGGGTGTTAAAATCAGAGGGGGCACATTCAGCACAGAGGTTTTCACGTGGGGCCATGCCGGGAACTGGCGGATCGGAAGTGGGTGGGAGCCACCCAGGCCCTGCCCCTCCGCGCCAGGCAAGCCGGGGCGCTGGCTGGCAGCCGTCCCTGCCCTGCCCCCCAAGCCGCCCGCCTCCGCCCGCCGCTCCGAGCGGGGCCCCCACGCCCCAGGCCCCGCCCCCGCCCGTGCCCTGATGCCCCTGCCCGCGGAGCCGGTGCGGCGAGACGCTCCCGGGGGCGCCAGGCTCGAGGGACGCACGGGGCGATCACGGCCCCTGGGACGTCACACTCACCGTGATCCCTGCACGTTGCCCCCTGGGGCTTCTTCAGCGCTCGGTTCGCTCGCGTCGTGCAGGGCAGGCAGATGGGTCTGGGGAGGAGACAGATGGGCGCTGAGCTGGGGCTGGTGCCCCCTAGAGGGGCCAGGCCCCTGCCCCATTCCCCACCCCCCTGAGCCAGCCAGTCCCCACCCTGGGGCCGGGTGGGAGCCGGTGCCCCCTAGAGAGGCCAGGCCCGGTACCCCATTCCCCGCCCCCCCGAGCCAGCCAGTCCCTGCCCTGGGGCCGGGTGGGAGCCGGCGCCCCCTAGAGGGGCCAGGCCCCTGCCCCATTCCCCGCCCCTCTGAGCCAGCCAGTCCCCACCCTGGGGCCGGGTGGGAGCCGGCGCCCCCTAGAGGGGCCAGGCCCCAGCCCCGCTCTCACCTGACCCGCCCGGAGAACTGCACGGCCTGCTGCAGTTTGATCAGCGACACGTCGTAGTCGTAGTATTCGGGGATGCCCTGGCCGGCCTTGGCCGTGACGTTGTACCATGGGTGGTCGATCCTGCGCTCGATGGAGATCTCCGGCCCTGCCCCGAGACACAGCCTCAGGCCTGGCCCAGCCCCACGGGATGGGCCCCCAGCCTGGACGCTCCCCCTCGGGACACGGGGCCGATTCGGGGGCTGCTCCGTGCGCCTGGGCCCGGTCAGCTTGGCAAAGAGACGACCGAGGGGGCTGGAGAGCGGGACCCGGGGAGTGTATTCGCCCCTTCCCGGAACGCAGGAACCAGGGGGCAAGCGAGGAAGTGACCAGGCAGCGGGCTCCAAACCCACGCAAGGCATCGCCGAGCGCCCTGACAACCTGTGGAACTCACTGCCGGAGGTTGCTGTAAGGCCAAAGCTCCGGGCGGATGGGGCTGTGGGTGGCTACTAGCCGGGATGGCCAGGGACGCAGCCCTCGGACTGCCAGAGGCTGGGACTGGCCGGTGGGACGGCTCACTCGCCATCTGCCCTGCTCTGTTCGTTCCCCTTGTCGGCCCATGGGGCCGTTCTCCTGCCCGTCAGTGAGGTCCAGGCCAGCCAGGGGCCGGGCAGGGGTGCGGTGAGGGGAACGCAGGGCCCAGGTCGGAGCTGAGGAAAGGTCGGACGGGGGAGAAGGGCCCGTGCTGGAGGCGACTCTGCCAACGGGCGCGCACCAGGAAAGAGGCTAGTGGTTAGAGCAGGTGGCTGGGAGCCAGGACGCCTGGGTTCTCTCCCGGCCCTGGGAGGGGAGGGGGGTCTAGTGGGTTGGAACGGGTGGGCTGGGAGCCAGGACTCACCCTTATCCACTTGCACTCTCCAGAGGGAGGTGTCTGTCACCTGGTTGAAGCAGTGTGCGGCTGTCAGGACCCACGAGTCAGAAAGCAGGGACCCCCGGCACGAGGCGCCCGTCCTCCCCTACGGACAGGGAGAGGGTGTGAGGAGCAGGGAGCGGGGCGGACTGACCTGGGAATGGCGTCTGCTTTTCCTGGGGCTGTCTGCATGGGGGATGGGAGAGCAGGGGGTGACTCCCCTTGAGTGAGGATACCTGAGCACGTAACCTGAGCCGGGGGTGCGGGGGGCGAGGCGACACCTTGGCCCGGGAGACTGGACAAAGGGAGAGGGGGAGCCGGGGGGAGGGGGAGAGAGTGGCTGGAGGAGGTTTTAGTTTCAGTTTGGGCTGTGTCATGGAACGCAGGGAACCCCAGGGCTGGGGTCTGAGCTCCCTGCCCCCCAGAAGGACTTGACTGAGGGGTTCTGGTTGTACCTACAAGCTCTGCTGTAGACTGCGTTCCTATTGTCCAATAAACCTTCTGTTCTACTGCCTGGCTGAGAGTCCTGGGGAATCCCAGGAAGAGGGGTGCAGGGCCCTGAGTCCCCCACACTCCGTGACAAGGGGCAAATGCAGGGAGGGGCCGTGGGAGGAGCACCCCCACTCCCAGCACTACCAGGGGGCCCTGCAGTGCTCACAGCCCCCCCGGGAGGGAGGGAACGGGACTGTCACGGAGTGTAGGGGGACACAGGGCCCTGCACCCCCGGCTTCCTGCGATTCACCATGACTCTCAGCCAGCCAGTAAAGCAGAAGGTTTATTTAGACGACAGGAACACAGTCCAAGACAGGTCTTGCAGGCACAGACAACAGGACCCCCCTCAGTTGGGTCCATCTTGGGGTCCCCGGGCACCCTAGCCCCCTTGGGAGGTCAGAGCCCCGTCTGCCTCCCAGCCATTCCACCAGCCAGCTCCTGAAACTCTCACTTCAGCGACTCCTCCCACAGCCTTTGTTCAGTTTCCCGGGCAAAGGTGTCACCTGGCTTCTAACCCCTTCCTGGGTTCTCACGTTACATGCTCAGGTATTCTCCCTCGGTCAGTCTCCCCTCCCCCAATGCAGACTATCCTAGCCACACTCCCCTGTCAGCATTTACAGACCACAGTAAGAACAGTCCCAGTTTGTCACAGGGACCCAGGTGTCTGGGACGGTGGTTCCACGCCCCAGGGAGGGAGCGAACGTGACAGCACCCCCCAAGAAGGCTCAGCAGACAGACCCACCTTGATGACCACGTGCCAGGGGTTCTTCTGCTGGTGCGTGGCGCTCTGCGAATCATTCCCCAGCCCACAGAGATCGTGGATGTTTTTGGTGTCTGTGCCATGGGGGGGGGGAAGAGGGTTAGTCCTCGGGGTCACTGCTTGCCATGCCCCTCTGTGTGACCCCCACACCCTAGGGTGACTGTCCTGGAAGACCCCCAAGCCCACATGGCCCCATAGTCCCAGTGGAGCCCCCCCCAAACTGGTGCCCCATGGGAAGAGACCCCCCCGCTGGCTCAGTTCCCCTCTAGGAGAGACGCCCCCACCCAGTTCCAGACACGGAGACGAGACTTCCCAGCCCTCCTCCTTGGCAGCTTGACTAGACAGCCTGCAAAGACGAGGCCCCCGCGCTGTGACAGGGGGACACCGCGCCCGCTGTCGGCCTCGACATACCCAGGACATCCTCGAACGCAGCCTTGAGATTCTGGCTGGAGTCCATCTTGAAGGCGTGCCTCTCCCCTTCCTTCTTGGAAGCAATCTCATTAAGGCCATCCCAGTCCACCTCCTGCGTCCCAATCCCAAAGGCATAGATATCTAGGAGGCAAGTCAAGAAACTGCATGAGGGCACCGAGAATCTGAAGTGTTTGGAGCTGGTGTTGAGGCTGGAAGGTCACTGGAGAGCCCTGTCCCTGGTAGTGTGGAGTCTACAACCAGCAGTGGGCCCAGAACCAATAATTAGGGCATTTTGGAACCCAGCAGTGCTTAGAAATGGTGTTGAGGCACCTAGAACCTGCGCTGATGCACCTAGAACAAATAGGGCAAATAGCCCAGCAGCAAGGCACTAGGACTTATACTGTGGTGCCTAGAATTGGCATAGTGCCTAAAACTTATTACTAGGGCATAAGAACGGCCATACTTGGTCAGACCAAAGGTCTATCTAGCCCAGTATCCGGTCTTCTGACAGTGCCCAATGCCAGGTGCTTCAAAGGGAATGAACAGAAAAGGTAATCATCAAGTGAGCCATCCCCTGTTGCTCATTCCCAGCTTCTGACAAATAGAGGACCTAGGACCATCTAGGACCTAATAATGCCTAGAACCAGTGTTGAGGTACCTAGAACCCAGAGTAGAAGGAATCGGCTAGTGAGGAATAGGGTGCACAGAGGAACCTGGAAATTGTAGCATATAGATGCTAAAATTGAGTTATCATTATTCATACCTATAATTGGCACCTAGAATCAAGAAAGCAGAAAACTTGATAGCAAGTTGAGCTACTCAAAAGTGTGGAACATCCCTCCCCCTGAACAAAGAAAAATGACCTTTTGGGTCAAAAATTTTCAGCAGGCAATATCTCTTTTCAGTTAAAACTGAAAAAATTGGCAAAAATTGAAAAATACCCAGAAACTTCTGAAGAAAATTCTTAATAAAAGCCTTTGTTGCTTTCATCAAAACTTTTGTGTGGGAAGAAAACTCATTTCATAGCCAGGTCTGGTCTTGGGAAAACAGAACAAGTGTAGTGGTACCTAGAACCAGCAGTGGTAATATCTTCATAGAGGAGTACTATTGGGATACCCAGAAGAGATTAAATAACCTGTTAGGTAGCAGGACTAACACAGAGGGTATCCAGAATGTATGTAGACACATCTAGAACCAATGTTGCAAAGAACACGCTGCTGCCATGCCAACAGGTGATATTAAATCATCTAAAACCAACAGTATAAATAACCTGTTGTGAAGGCACTGGGGTATACAGAGTTGATATAACACCAAGACAGAGTATACTGGGCTGGTTAGGCTTGGGCTTAAAGTGTCTGGTACCCCTGTTGAGGCACCTAAAGCCAATAATATAAATAGAATACTGATGCGTCTAGAACTGGGAATTCCCAGATCCCTGAACTAGTTTTTAGGCACCTAGAACTCGTAACACCCGGATCCTGGCATTGCAGCGCCAAGGAAGATATTGACAACTCTAGAATGGGAAGTGCCAAGATCCTGGAACTGTGGCCACAGCCAAGTAATGAAGCACCTAGAACCGGCATTAAGGCACCTAGAACAGGTAGATCACATCAGTGAAGGACTGCAACCATCACTGGAATGGACCCAAGTGTGTTGGCAGACTCACCTAGGTAGTCTTTCCTGTCTGGCTTGATCTCTAGGACATCTTCTATCTTGGCTATTGCATCCTTGGGGGATCCTCCCATGTTGTATTTGCCTGAAACAACATCCTATGGGTTAGCAGATATGACCCATTCCCTTCCCCCAAGACAGGGGCACATTGACAAGGGGCTATGCAGTTGGGAAGCTTGACCTGCACCCACTGAGAATGGGGATCAGATAACCCTTTTCCTGGCCCCCAAAGAATGGAACAGTCACTCCTCACCATCTGTCAGCACAATGATGGCATGCCGGATTGTCTTCCACGCATCTGGCTTGCCCTGCCGGTCAAAGGACTGCTGCTGGAACAGGATCATGTTATACACCTCCAGCAGCGCTGCTCGGATGTTGGTTCCAGTCCCGTTGCCATGATCTGCAAAAGGATAAAATACCCCACATACCTAGAACTGGTGCTAAAGCACCTAGAACCCAGGATATAGTGAAGCATCTGAAACCCATGTGGGGGAGCCTAGAGCCAGTAATGACAATAGATGGAATAGATCTATCTAGAACTGAATTCCAGAGGTGATGCGTGAGGGGGCATGTGGGATCACGTTCCTTCCCCCCCGCCAGATTTGCTGCTTGGCTTGGACAGAGCATGCTCACATGGACTGAGTATGCTCAGTAACACTGCTGAAGCCAGCTGCCCTCGCTCTGCTCCCTGCCCATCAGCAGGCATGGGTCGTCTCTGCTGGTGTTGATGCATCTAAAGCCTTAAAGGAGGTGCGGCCATTGAGGCACCTAGAACCTATAATACCCATAATGCGTGTTGAGGCATCTAGAACCAACAATGCCTGTGACTGGGGTTGAGGTGCCTAGAACCAATAGTGTCCACAAGTGATGCTAAGTCATCAAGAACTGACAGTGCCCTGGACTAGTGTTGAGGCAACTAAAATTCTAGTGAGATTAAGGGCTGGTACTGAGGGCACCTAGAACTTAACATTTCCTCCCACTCAATTTCACTCGGCATTTTCCTTAGGTTGGGGAAATTAGTTCTCTTTGAAGCACTAAATATATATATTTCCATCTGGGACTGTCTCTGTTTGCTCATATTGAATGCAATCAGGTCACGATCACTGGTCTCTAGGCAACCACCAACTTCCAGTCCAGTGATCAATTCCTCTTTATCTGTCATAGTAAGATCCAAAATAGAGTTAGTTCATGGTGGGTGCGATACTTTCTGAGTTAGCAAGTTACATTCTATTATTTTTAGAAACCCTAATGATGGTTTATTACTGGCTTGACGTGACCACCAGCGTCCATCTCCCAATCTGAAAGCAGGTGTTGAGGCACCTAGAACCCAAGTAATATCCAGGGTCCTGAGGCACCTAATACAGGGCGTGAGTGGTATTGACAGCCCAAGACCCCCATACATTAGGGAGGCCCCGTGAAGAGGAAGCATGCAGGACCTTGAAAATTCATCCCCGTCTTTATCTTTCTGATAACCGCATCCGCGTCAGAAGCTTCGGGATCATGAATGGAAACGATTTTCTTGGGCTTGGTGGCGTAGGAGATCACAGCAAAGCTGGACGCTACTTCAAAGCTGGCAATCTGGAACGGGTGAGAGATAGGGAGGGAGGAAGAGGAGAACAGCGTATGAGAAAGAACAGAAAAGTGAGCTCTGGCAATGAGAGACACCTAGACCCAGTGCTGAGGGGCCCAGAGCAGGTACTGAGGCACCTAAACCCAACACTGAGACACCTAGAATTTGCAGCACGTGTGGCTGGTATTGAAGAATCTAGAACCAAGGCAGCGATACCTAGAGCTTGCAATGTCCATAAGGTGTCATTGTAGGTAGAATCAGCATATGGGCACCTAGAGCTTGCAGCAGCGAGATTCCTAGAACTGGGGTAGAGGCACCTACAACTTGCAGCACTCATTGTTGGCACTGAAATACCTAGATCTGATGTGGGAGAAGCTACAATTTGCAGTGCCCTTGGCTACTATTGAGATACCTGGAACAGGCATGCAGGCATCTAGAACCTGTAGCATTCATGGCTGACCTGTGGTATGTAGCGCCTGCGCACAAGCCTCTAGAACTTGCAGAGTCCATGGCTGGTGTTGATGTACCTAGAACCAGCATGCATGTGCACAGAACTTGTGTCATCCATGTCTGGCAGTGAAGAACCTTTGAGCTGACATACAAGGACCTAGAACTTGCAGCATGCATAACAGACACTGAGGTGCCCAGAACCATTGTAGACACCCCTAGAAATCGCAGTGGCCATGGCTGGTGTTGAGCCGCTTAGAACCAATGCTGAGACATAGTCCCTGGCAGTGGAGCTGCCGCCCCCACCCCGGACTCACCCGGTCCACAATGTTCTCCACCCATTCCTTGAAGATCTGGAAGTTTTCTCTGTTGACGCTCTTCGAGGAGTCCACCAGCAGGTAGACATTAACGAAGCTGTCCTCGCTAAGAATGAGCCTGCGGCCCAGGAATGTTGCTGGGCAGGGGAATCGGGAGAGGTCATCCGCAACATCCTGGGGAGAAGGATCCCCCTGTGTGCCCCACCTCCCTTAGTACCAACCCCTACTCCCTCAATTCCCTCCTCTCCCCACTGCCTCTTGCTACCCCCATCTCTTGGACTCCCGCCCCCACTGCATCCTCATCGCCCCGCAGAGACCACCTGTGACGAACTGGGACTGTTCTTACTGTGGTCTGTGAATGCTGACAGGGGAGTGTGGCTAGGATGGTCTGCATTGGGGGATGGGAGACTGACCTACGGAGAATACCTGAGCATGTAACATGAGAACCCAGGAAGGGGTTAGAGGCCAGGTGACACCTTTGCCCGGGAAACTGAACAAAGGCTGTGGGAGGGGTCGCTGAAGGGAGAGTTTCAGGAGCGGGCCGGTGAGGTGGCTGGGAGGCAGACGGAGCTCTGATCTCCCAAGGGGGCTGGGGTGCCCGGGGACCCCAAGATGGACCTAACTGAGGGGGGTCCTGTTGTCTGTGCCTGCAAGACCTGTCTTGGACTGTGTTCCTGTCGTCTAAATAAACCTTCTGCTTTACTGGCTGGCTGAGAGTCATGGTGAATCGCAGGGAGCCGGGGGTGCAGGGCCCTGAGTCCCCCACACTCCGCGACACCACCCTCTCCCCTTGGTCCCCACCCCATCAGAATCCCCCCCAGGGCCTGCCTCCCCCCACACTCCCAGGCAGACTCACGTGGCTTTATGATGGAGGCGTTGAGGCTGGAGGAGGCCGAGGAGCTGGCCAGGCCCAAGACATTGGAGAAGGAGGCTCCGAACTCGGCCCCGACGTCCTCCACCCGGTCGTAGGAGAAAGGGGCTGCGCGGGCAGGGGGAAGCGGGGCCCCTGTTAGCCAGGCAGCGGGGTACACGGCGCCGGAGGTGGGGGGGAGACCGAGGGTCAAGGAGGGATGGGGAGGGGGACCCTGGGCAGGTGGGGGGGGAGTTGTGGAGGTGGGTGAAGGAGCCCCAGGGGTGGGGGAATCTGGAGGGGGTGGAGGGCCAGAAGGGGGAGCCCTGGGCCAGGGATGTGGGTGGGGGTGGGGAGGAATCACTCACCTCTGCAGCTGGGCTCGGCCCCCGACCACTCCCCAGCCTCGGTGCAGACACGCTGCGCGGACCCCACCAGAGACAGCCCCGCCTGGCAGCGGTAGGAAACCCGCTCGCCCAGCCGGTACCGGCTGCCGCTCTTCGTCGTCCCGGCCGGCACCCCGGGGTTGGGGCAGTGCTCAGCTGGGGGCAGAGAGAGGTGAGAACGGCCCCCGAATCCCCAGTCTCCAACCCCCCGGGACCCACCTCCACCCCTGAGCTCCCTGGGGACATGGGGGTGCTTGGGGCATACAGGGGGTATGGGGGCTCTCGGGGGCGCAGGGGGATATGGGGATACGGGGGAAATGGGGTGCTCTCAGGGGTGCAATGGGGGCTCAGGAGGCTCTCGGGGGCACAGGGGGATATGGGAGAGAGGGGAAATGTGGGGCTCTCAGGGGTGCAATGGGGGCTCAGGAAGCTCTCGGGGGCGCAGGGGGATATGGGGCAGAGGGGAAATGGGGGGCTCTCAGGGGATATGGGGGCGCAGGGGGATGGGGGCTCTCGGAGATATGGGGGTGCAGGGGGATAAGGGGGTCTCACCTCCATCATCGCAGGCAGGGGTGCCCCCGTCCCAGTGCCCGTTCCCCTGGCAGGTGCGCTGGGCCGGCCCCCGCAGCATGTACCCGTCCAAGCATTCGAAGGTCAGGATGCTGCCCACAGGGTAGGACGCCCGGCGCGGCTGGAACGAGCCGTTCTCGAATGCCAGTTGCGCCGGGCAGCGGATCTCTGAAACCAGAATGGAACCAGAGTGGAGAGAACCCAGGAGTCCTGGCTCCTGGCCCCCACGCCCCACTAGACCCTACTCCCCTCTCAGAGCCGGGGATTGAACCCAGGAGTCCTGGCCCCCACCACGCTCTAAACACTAGCCCCCACTCCCCTCCCAGAGAACCCCGGTGTCCGGGCATCCTGTACCTCGGCAGAGCGGCTGGGGGAAGACGGAGCCGGTGGGGGTGCGGAGCGTGGTCCAGCGCCCGTCGTCCTGGCAGAGGCGGCTGCCCAGTGGGTAGGGGTAGAAGCCCGGGGGGCAGGAATAGGTGAGCACGCTGCCCGGGCGGTACCCGTCCGACAGGGCGAACGTGCCATTGCGGATGGCCACGTCCTGGCCACAGGAGGGCGCTGCCTCCTCGGGGGGCTGCGCCCAGGCACCTGGGGAGACGGGGAACAGGCAGGAATGAACGCACGGCCCAAGGGAGGAGAGGGAGAGATTCGGGGGGAAAAGGAGAGAGAGAATGAGAAAAAAAGAGCAGAGATGAGAGAGAAGGAAGGGAAAAAAACAAAAGAGAGAGAGAAGGAAGGAGAGACTGAGAAAGGGGGGAAAAGAAAGAAAGAAAGAAAGGAAGGAAGGAAGGACGGACGGCTTGCGAGAGGGGAAGGAAAAGGGAGAGGGATGGAGGCAGAAGCCGGGAGCGAGAGAGAGAGGGACGGGCTGCAGGATGGGGGGACAGGAAAAGGGGAACGAGAAACAGGCCCAATGAAGGAGTGCAGGGAGGACATTTCGCCCCCCCCCCGCACGCAGCTCGACCCCCCCGAACTCCCTCCGCGCCCTCGCTTGCCCCGTCCCTGGGGGGCTCCATGCCCCCCCCGTACCTGGGCGGAGGGCGAGCAGCAGAAGGGCGCAGAGGGAGGGGGCCATGGTGGGTCCTGGGGGGGACCTGCGCACCTGCTCCTGGCCTGGCGGCTCTGCTATGGGGAGCCTCCCCCGTGGGGCCAGGCCCAGCCACGGGCCCCTCCCCCCCCAGGCGATAGGGCTGGGCTCAGGCTGGCAGCGCTCCCTAGGGGGAAGGGCCGGTGCCCCCCCTGGGGTGGCGGGGGGGTGGTCTGGCCTTGCGGCCCCGGGGTCAGGGGCTGTTTGTTTTGGTGACACACACGGGGCTGCACAAACAACGGCTCATTTCCCGGCTCCCCGGTTAATGGGTACAGGATTAGTGAGCCCCGAGCCAGCCCTGCGGCCCCGCCCCCGCCCGGAGAGAACCCAGGAGTCCTGCCCCCCCCGCATCTGCTCTAACCACCAGACCCCACTCCCCGCCCGGAGCCAGCGAGAGAACCCAGGAGTCCGGGCCTCCACTCCCCCCACTTCAGAGTGGGAGATGGGGGAGGGGCACATGTGTGTGTGGGGGGGTGGTTTCCATGGTGATTTTATGGGTAAAAAATTTCCCTCGTCCCCCCCGCCCATCTGGTGCTTGGCGCCGTATGATGATGTCACTGTTCTTAAAGGGGAGGATGGAGAGGGGGAATTAAAGGAGAGAGAGGTAGCCAGCAAATCCCCAAGTGCCCCCAGCTCCCACAATGCACTGGGGCTGCCCTCCCACGCACCCCCAGTATCCCACGGTGCACCGGGACTGTGTCCCCCCACGCACCCCCGTCTCCCATGATGCACCAGGGCCGCCTTCCCCCAACACCCCTATCTCCCATGATCCACCGGGGCCACCTCCCCCCGTCTCCCATGATGCACCAGGGCTGCCTCCCCCCAACGCACCTCCATATTCTATGATGCAACAGGGCCTCCACCCCACACACACCCTGTGACGAAGTGGGAATGTTCTTAATGTTTTCTCTGAATACTGTGTGAGTGCCTCAGTTTCCCCGTTGCATTTCTTAAGTATCTAGGTGGTGGGATAAGGGTGTGTGAGAGTTTCAGTTTGGAGCTGGCTGGGGAAATGGAGTGGGGCCCAGACGCAGCTCTGCGCTCCCTGGCCCCACGATGGACCTGACTGAGGGGTCCTGGTCTCTGTACCTACAAGCTCTGCCCTACGCCGTGTTCCTGTCGTCAAATAAACTTTCTGTTTTACTGGCTGGCCGAGAGTCACGTCTGACTGCGAAGTGGGGGTGCAGGACCCTCTGGCTGCCCCAGGACCCCGCCAGGGCGGACTCGCTGTGGGAAGCGCACGGAGGGGCATAGGCTGAATGCTCCCAGGAGAGACCCAGGAGGAGAAGCCGTGTGAGCTTCTTGCCCTGAAGACGGTCTGCTCCGAGGGAGAGGAGGCTCCCCAAAGTCCTGACTGGCTTTGTGGGGAGCAGTTCCAGAGCATCGCCTGGGGACTCCCTGACACACCCCCATATCCCACTATGCACCGTGGCCGCCTCCCCCCACGCTGCCCATATCCCATGATGCACTGGGGCTGCCTCCCCCCCAACAATCCCCTGTATCCCATGATGCACTGGGGCCACCTCCCCACACATACCCCCGTTTCACACTGGGGCCGCCTCCCCCCAACGCACCCCCATATCCCACGATGCACCAGAGCCACCTCCCCCCAACGCACCCCCATATCCCACGATGCACCAGAGCCGCCTCCCCCCAACGCACCCCCATGTCCCACAATGCACCGGAGCCGCCTCCCCCCAACGCACCCCCATATCCCACGATGCACCGGGCCTCCACCCCCCACGCACCCGGGTATCCCATAATGCACCAGGGCCTTGCCCCTCCACGCACCCCCATCTCCCACGATGGACCGGGGCTGCCTCCCCCCACGCACCCCATCTCCCGTGATGCACTGGGGCCACCTCCGCTCACGCACCCCCGTATCCCACAATGCACCAGGGCGGTGGGGCTGCCAATCCCCCCCTCATTGTCCTCTCCCCTCCCTTCGCCGTTTACTTTTCATCTGGCGGACAATAATCCCTCCCGCCGGGTCCTGCCCCTTTAAGGGCCCCTCGCCTCGCCTGGCCCCTTTAATTCCCTTTCTCTGGAGTTGGCTCCTTGTGCAAAAATAGAAAAACCCCCAAACCCCCAAAGCGAAGCGAGGGGCGGAAATCCCGGGGGGCCGGGACCCGCGGCCGCCTGCAGGTGAGGGGGGGCCCCGGGGAGTAGGGAGGGGCGCAGTGGGGTGGATGCAGTGGGGGAGGGGTGCGCTGGGGGAGGGGTGCGGGAGGCTGGCTGCGCTGGGGGAGGGGTGCATTGGGGGGCGTGCCACGGGGCAGGGGGTGCAGTAGGGTAGGGGAGCAGGGGTGGGTGCAATGGGGGAGGGGAGCGGGAGGCTGGCTGCGATGGAGGAGGGATGCATTGGGGGAGGGGCGCAGTGGGGTGTGTGCAATGGGGCAGGGGGTGCGATGGGGGAGGGGAGGGGTGCAGGGAATGAGTGCAATGGGGGAGGGGTGCATTGGGGGAGGGGAGGGGAGCAGAGGTGGGTGCAATGGGGGAGCAGGGGCTGAGTGCAATGGGGGAGGGGTACATTAGGGGAGGGGAGCAGGGGTGGGTGCAATGGGGGAGCAGGGGGTGGGTGCAATGGGGGAGGAGTGCATTGGGGGAGGGGCACGATGGGGGAGCTCTGGCCGGGGGGGTTCAGGGCTGCTTTGCAGCTGCTCAGGTGGGTGCCTGAACCCCCCAGACGTGGGGCGCGGGGCATGCAGGCAGCCGGGGCTGGCAGGGTGGGCTGGCCAGGTGTGATCGAGGGTCTGGGGGTGAAGGGGGGAGCATGAAAGGCAGTAAGGGGGTGTCCAGCCTCAGCTAACCCCTGTCCTTCCTGTCTGCCTCCAGCCCGGCCTCACCTCGAATCGCCCCCCGGCTCCCCCTTTCAGCCCCCCAGCTCCCCCCAG
>NW_020664824.1:133105-154873 GCF_002925995.2 Terrapene triunguis | reverse complement strand
GAGACAGGAGGGGGGTCTCCCCCCACTAGAGACAATCTACTTAAACCCCTGGGAGACCCCTCCATTTTGTCTTCAGCTGGCTAAAGAGAGAGCCTCTCCATCCCCCAGGATACCGGAAAGAAACTGGAACAAAGGACAGTAACTACAGGGATGGGAGTGATTGCTGGACCCAGACTAGCAGGAGACTAGTCTGTAAAAGGAAGCTTACTGGAATTCCTCTAAGGGTGAGGTTTTTATCTGTACTCAGTTTTATTACTGTATTAAGCTTAGATTTGCGTGTTTTATTTTATTCTGCTTGGTAATTCACTTTGTTCTGTCTGTTACTACTTGGAACCACTTAAATCCTACTTTCTGTATTTAATATAATTACTTTTTACTTATTAATTAACCCAGAGCAAGTATTAATACCTGGGGGGTGGGGTGGGGGGGCAAGCAGCTGTGCATATCTCTCTATCAGTGTTATAGAGGGTGAACAATTTAAGAGTTTACCCTGTATAAGCTTCATACACTGCATTTATACACTGCTCTGCCTCTGGGAGGGAGACAGGGAGGCCGACTGAGCTCCCAAGAGGTTCCACTCCCCATCCCCGCAGGGCCTTTGCCCCGGGTTTCCTTTCCGGCGTCCGGGCAGTGAGGCTGCAGGGAGGGGGCATGAGCGGATCGCTCACCTCCTGCAATGCCCGACACGATAGACGCGATTCCAGAGGCAGGGGATCCCCGCAGCCCCTCGATGGTGCGCTTGGACTGGTTGTTCAAGCGCTGCTTTAGCTCCATCTTTTCCGATTCCAGCTGGTCAATATCAGCCTGAAGAGCATCCATGGTCTCCTCAAACTCCCTGCAGGGGGAGAGAGAAGCCACCAGCCAAATGAGAGACGCCCCCCGGGGAAAGGAGACACAGCTCAGCTGGCAGAATTCACAGCCTCTACCCAGCAGGCTTTGCAGGATCTCATCAGGTTCGGTAACTTCCAGCATCCTCCCCCGTCCATACGCTCCCCAGCCAGCTCAGGCCTTTTCACTCACGAGAGGGGGAGGCTAGTCTGTTCTGCAGGCAAAGATCTCACGCGCAGGAAGCGTTTCCTGACAATCAGCCCTCCGTCCCTTTCACTTTATCCTGGTTCTAGCTCCATCAGGCTGACCATCGCTCTCTCCCTGGGAGTTCACACCGCACCAGCACCGGGTCTGGCAAATACAAACGTCCTGCACCTCACAGAAAGCAGCCAGAATGCAGCCTAGTCCGAGACGTGTCCTCTCTGCCCTGCCTCACGTCAGCCACTCGCTGCCCCGCCACCCCTTAGCTCCAGAACAGCCCTGGAAACCATGGCAAGCTGCTATCGCTGCAACCCCTCCCTTAGCAGGCGCTCTGCACTGGCCTGGACCACCCCGAATCCCCCGGGAAACCCACACTCACTTCTCCTTCTTTTTGAGCAGAGCCTGGGTCTCGTCCAGCTTGGTCTGGATCTTCTCCACCCGGTCATCCGCGTCCTTGGACGCGCTGTCAAGCTTCTTCTCCAGGAGACTGAGGCGCACGTTTGCTTCACTCAGCTCCTCGCCCTGCAGGGGTGGCAGGGGAGAAAGCGAAGTGCTCCAGGCCCCTGGGGATGGACAGCGTGTCCCGGTGCCCTGGAGTGCCTGCCCCTGCTCCACGGGTGTAGCCAATAGCCGGCACACGCCACCATTCCCTACTGGCTCTGGGAATCAGCCACCTGGGGGAAGGGCTGGCAAGTCCCTTATGGCTGATGCCACAGGCCTCTGCTACGTGGGCAGCTTGCGTCTCCCCCAAACGGCCTCGTGGTCGCTGGGGAAACGGATGCAAAGGGCTAACAGCTCCGCAGGCAGCACTACGGGAAGTGGGAGCAGTTCAGCAGGCAGCTGTCTACTGCCCAGGCGAAGGGGGCACCCCCAGGTACAGGGTTCTGCACTGGCAGATTAGGGAACAGACCAAGGATGAGCTCACCTTGATTTTGAGCGATTTCTTCAGCTCTTTGATGACCGTCTCTCTGTCTTCCAGCTTGAGTCCCAGGCCCTCCGCATCTGTGATCTCGGCCCGGAGCGCGGCTGCCCTCAGATTGACAGGAGGAGGGGGCTGCAGGGATGAGAGAGGGGGTTGGTCGGATATTGCCAGCTGATGGATTCCAGTGCTTGCTCATGGTGAAAAATGGGCAGGACGCTGCTAAGGGAACGTCCCCCCAAATCTGCACACGACAGGCAATGGCCTGGCTCCCCAAGTCCCTGACAATCCAGGGAGGGCTGGTCTCGCTGGCTGAGAAGGCGACGAACCCCCTTGAGGTTTCACGCGGTAAGGCTGAAGGCTAAGACACACCTGCCGGTTTGTAAGCATCCGCCTAGCTGCACAGACTGCAGCGTGGGCTCCTGATGCAAGGTGCTGGCCCCTCACCCTGCTAACAGCGTCCAAGGAGAGAGCCCACTCCGCCCAGAACACACCTATAAAACCCAGCTACGAGGGGCCGTGCCCATCGGTGTCTGCTGTGTGCGCTGCAGCTTGACCATCCTTGTCAGCACACCTCAGCCCCAGATCAGCGGCAGGTTTTCCGTCTCCTCCCGCCACCCACAGGACCTCAGGACCTCGCCTGGCGGAAGTGACAGCTCTGTTCAGCTGTCCTAGCCCAGCCCGAAGGTGCCCCCCAGCCATGCCCCACCTTGGTCTGTGGCCGGTCGGCGTCGTACTCTCCCTCCTGCATAGCAGTGGCCATCTTGTTCATGGTCGCAATGAGGATATTACAGGACTGGCGCAGGCACTCGTACGGGTTGACGCCCTGGCTGCCGTAGATCTGCAGAGGACGGTGAGAGCGAGAGCGAGAATAACCCCGTTTCAAGGTGCGCTCTGCACCCGCTGAGCCAAGTACCTCTGCTAGGTAAGGCTTCCTGCACTCGCTCCACTGACCACAGGCCTGTGGGGCAGTCGGCCCTCTGGTGATGAGGGGGTAGGTGAGTGGCAGATCTCTACGCTTCAGCGTTAACTGGCTGTCACTCCACCCGGGCTCATCCCAAAGTGCCCAGGGGCTGGCGTGAGATACAAGCCCCTCTGAGGCTAACAGGTATTCGTTCTGCCCAGGGGCAGAGGGCTGTAGGGAAGCTGAGAACAGGGTTCCCACCTGCTCGCTTGCTTTGAAGGCCAGATCTTCCAGCTTCACGGCCAGGAGCCCTTCGTTCTCCGTCAGCGGGGCGATCATCTGGGCCCCCGCGGCAGCCACTTCCTGCAGCACCGCCACCACCCAGGTCAGGTGCTTGCGGCAGTCCAGCAGCGTGTCCGACACCTGGGGTCAGGCAGACACACAGCGATTACGGGATTCGCTCCCAGCAGAGGCAAGTTTCTCCCCGTGCTCGCCAGGCGTCACAGCACTGCACTCACCCCAACGGCTAAGAGATCGCGGAGCGCAGTTCCGTTATCGCTAGGGAGAGGAGCCCAGGCAGCAGGAAGGAAGGAAGCCCAGGAAGCGAACAGGGCGGGGAATTCTTGTCACCACCTGAGCCCAAGGTTCCTGCTCTCTGCACTAGCTCACTGCTTCCCTCATCTCCTTCCTGCTGGCGTGGCTGCAAGCCGGGCTCCTTCCCAGGGCTGTGTGCAGGCCCTGCTGTGACACGGGCCACGTGGGCTCAGGCGCCTTTACCCAGGGAAGTTCCGCTACCGGGACCACATTACAGACGGCAGCTCCAGGCCGTGGCTCAGGCAGGAAGAAGTCAGGGCTCTCCTAGGTCTGTCTTATGCTCTACCCGCTAGCCCCTGTGACTCCCGGCCGCGCCTTCCTCCTCTCAAAGCGAGGGCTCTGCCCCGCAAGGTGGCTCTGCAGTGTCAGTGCCCCAGTCCGCGTCCCTGCTCGGTGTTCTCTCCAGCGTGCTCTGAGCTGCCGCGCCCCAGCCCCAGCCATTCAGGAAGAGGGCCGGGGCAGTCACCGCACAGCCACGTTTCGATGCTCGGCCCAGGTGCGTGTAACACAACACAAAGACAAGAGACCCGAGCAGCGAACGCCAGCAGTCCCAGCCAGGCAAACAAAGACACGCGCTGGCTCTCCAGACAATGCGCTGACTGCACCGGCTCCCCCCCGCTGCGCACTCTGCCTCCGCTCTCCCCAAGGGACCATTCGGGCCAGGCAGGTGACAGCATCCCTAGCACCAGACTGGTACTAAAAACCCCTCACGCTGGCGGGGAGTCACCTGGAGATGAGGTGAGGGAGGGAGAGAAGATGGCACCTGTTGTGCGGGACTATAATGGAGCTGGCAAAAGTGGGAGCCTCCCCTTCACCAGAACCCAAACGATCCTCCCCATCCAGCCTGCAGCGGCCTCCCCGATGCAGCACGGCCTGCTGGGATGTGTATTCTCTGCAGGCTGGGTGGCTGCAATGTTCTGCGGTTCATGGTATTGGCGGTGCCCCTGCGGCTCCTGGCAAGCTGCCAGCGCAGCCCCCGGCACGGGTGTTCAGCTGCCCGTTTCCCGGGACTGTTCGGCGCTGGCTACCCCACCTGCTGTCCGAAGCCGAGTGCCGCGGGTATCCCAGGTGCGTCTGTTCCGGGCATGCGGCGTCTGATCTTCTTGCAGAACTGGCGGATGTCGCTGCAGGAGGTCTCCAGGTCCTTGAGGAGGATGGCGAGGTCGGACGCCTCCTGCCCCGTCTGCCAGGCACATAGAAGGAAGGGGGAGAGAAAGCTCAACACGTGAGATGCCGAGGGCCAGAGCATCAGCTGGCTCACGTCGGCGTAGCTGCTGACTTCAATGGAGCAACGCCAACGTACGCCAGCCGAGGCGCTGGCCCCGAATGCAGAAGGGAACCAGGGTGGCAGGAAGTCGGCTGCTCACCTGCAGGAAGGACCGCAATCGACCCACTTCCACGCCCATGCAGTCCAAGGCACTCTGGGTGAACTGCGGGACAAGCACGAGCGCCATTAGTTCAGGGGAAAGCAGACGAAGCGAGACGACCTTGCCTGGGGGCAGAGCAGGGCTGAGCTCTCTGGGATGACAGGCCGCCAGACCTCGGGGATTCTGGCTCCACAGGGTTATGTTGTGAGGCACCAGGACACAGGTGCTCTCTGAAGGGAGGCCTGGCAGCGCCGACTGCTCGGCTGCAGGTACCGGGCTCAGCGCGGTGTTCTCAACGCCTCTTCCCTGCCCTTTACTCACCAGCGCATTGGCAGGGCCCATCCCACAACACCTGTGTCCTCGCCCTTCCCCCCGGCCCGCCCCCCACTGGGGGGTGAGAGGAGATGGGGGAGGAGCGGGCAGCTGGTAAGCCCAGGCTAGCAGGGGATGCACCACTGGGAAAGAGGCAGGACTGCGTCTCAGGAGGACCTTTTCCAAAGCCCTCATGAAGGACGCAGCAGCAGCCTGTGCAGTGACTCCTTCCCATGGGCCCGCAGCACGGGCCGCACTGCTGCTACTCACCTTAATGTGGTCTGCCAGCTGCAGGGTGCAGTCTTCAGCTTGCTCCACCAAGTGGATGCTGTACAGGTGCTGGAAAGGAGATGGAGAGAGGCGTTAGCTTCCCCAAAGCCCTGCCAGAGCCCCGTGCTGGTCGGGCTTGCGCGGGGCAGCGAACATCGGCCTGCCCCATCTGCACGCAGCCTGCTGGGAGCTGGAGGAGGGCTAACGTGCCGCAGACGATAACACGGCAGCACAAGCACGCTCCCGGGTTTGCCCTTTGGTAACAACGATAGAAACAGAACGGAGTTAATCCAGCAGAGCCACACGCTATCCCAGCTGTCCCCGCTTCCCTCACCTGGCTTCATACGTTTGGGGAGAGGGACGCGTGCTGGGGCAGGGGGTGGAGGACAGCAGGTTGGCTGCAGTAGCAGATGCTAAGGGGCTCTCTGGGATATCTGGAGTGGACAATCAATCAGATACCCCTCTTGTGAAGGGGGCCTGATCCCATGGATTTAGTGGAGATTCTCCTGCTCCAGTATACTCCTCTGTGCTGGGAAAGGGGGCCTGGAGGGGCTGGGATTATGGGAAGTTCTGGGAGGTCTATTTCAGTCTCTGACGTGGGGACATGGCCCTGTGGGATAGCGGTGACGGCTTCTGCAGCCAGTGTCCTAGGACGCCCAGATAAGGGATCCGGGCACAAGGATGGCTAGGCATCTCCCTTCTCTAGGGAGGGAATTCAGAGCACTCGAGAATGGGAGATCTAGTCGTGGGCCAGCAGGGGAACCAGATCTCGGTGTTCAGGAGGCAGAGGGGAAAGAAGGAAAGGTGGTGACGGGAACCTAGTTACTTAGCCTGCAGCCTGGGAGGTTTCCCTGAAAGCAGCAAAGCCACCTGGGGCTCTGCAAACCTCAACCCCACTTCGCTGCTCCCACCCCCTACAGCTCAGCTTGCCCTGGGGCCAGTGCCCGTAGTGCGGAGAGGGGCACGGAGCCGGCACCCGCCTGCAGCACAGACCGCACCTCCTACCTGGTAGTATTTGATAGCTTTGGTGAGTGGCTCCACGTTGACCGTCTCATCCAGCTGGTCCTTGTGCAGCAGCTGAATCAGGAAGTCCAGCGAGCGCTCATGGACACTCATCTCCGGGTAGAGCATCCCCACCTTCTTATAGACCTCAACGCTGCACTTACTCAGGGCCCTGGCGGGAGGAGAAATACGATCAGCTAGCCTGGGGCAAGGGTCTGGGCTCTACAGCGGCCCTGCAATCTCGCGGGGGCTCTAGTGCTGGATGCCCACGCTTGGGCCTGAGGGTCAGAAGTGCTGAGCAGCTCATGGGAGTGGCCGGTGCCCGGCATCCATCCCAAGCCCAGGCCCCCAGGACAACCCAAGGAGCGGGCACTTCTGGTGACTGGGATCAGCAGCACTAGGGCTACGGGGAAGGGCCACGGCAAGAGACAGTCTGTTCCAATCTCTGGGCTCACAGTCAGGCTTTGAGCATGGGCCTAGCGCCGTTGGATGGGCGCCGGGGAGGTTTCTTTGCGTTTCAGTGGCGCGCGTGGAAGGATTCTCCATCTGACCTCGGCAGCAGTACGTGAAACGTCTGAGCGCGGGCTGCGGCACTCGGTGCTTCTAGTGGCTGTTCCCAATCCCATCAGATCTCTGGGAAGGCCTTCCCGGAGCCCAGAGCCCACCACACACCTCCCTCGGCTGCTGTGCTCAGGACGAGGTGCCTCCCTGGCCCTCAGCCGTTCTGGACACGTGAGGGGTTTCCCACGCTCTGCAGGAACGGGGGCACCCTAGGTGCTCTCCTCACAGAGCGCCGGGGATCCAAAGGCTGCGTGCACGGTGCAGGACACTCCGGGGACTCACTGTTCGTATTTGTGCAGCGTTGCTTGCAGGAGGCTGAGCGAATACACTAGCCCCGCAGCAAAGCTCAGCTGCTCCCCTGGGGCACCCCGGAGGCCCGTGCGCTCGGCACAGTTTTCATTCAGCTCGAACTTCTCCTGGGCCTGTTTGCTGATCAGCTCGGCCTGTTCCAGAAGAGAGAGAGAGCAGTCTCAGTCCTGGGCTGCCCAGCACGGCGGCACATCCCCCCTGCTCCCCGCTGCCCAGCATCCCTGCCACAGAGCTGCGCTTGCAGCTTGATACAGGCTCCCCTGGCATTTCACACACTCTGCCATGGGCCTGACCTGGGCAGGCGCCAGCTCACGCAGCTTCAGTCACACTCACGGCTGCCATTTTATCCGACTCAAGGGTTTTTCTTGTGTTTCCATCAGCTTCACTCCCCTGCAGCCTGCCCAGTCAGAGCCTCTCAGCTCTGCTCCCTTCTCTGGGGGGCCCCTGAGACACCAGGCCTGCCGCCCAGGGCCCCCCTTTTCATCCCGGCGATGGGGTGTGCTCCCCACACTAGCCTTGCTGGAGCTGAATTAGGCCAGGTGGGCCCTATCAGCTGGTTTGGCTGCAAACAGGGGAGCTTTAGGCTGGAGGCGGCTAAGCAGGGAGACGCTCCCCTGCTAGAGACAGGCAGGGAGCAGGGGGGCTGCAGAGACGAGTTGCCTGAAGTTACTCCCCGGGAGGAGGGAGTTGAGAGGCCAGCAAACCCAGGAGGTAGGAAAGCAGCTCAGGGAAAGGCAGCAAGGACCCAGCAGGGAGTGGCCCTTGGCTGCTATGTGGAGGTTCCTGAGCCCCCGGGCTCCCCTGTGGCACTGGGAGGCAGTGAAGTGAGACTGCAGGAGCCGCTGGAAAGGGACGAGGATGCTGCTCCTGAGCGAGAGGAGCTGCAGAGGAGATACTGAGAGCATGTACCTGCTGGAAGGGCTGTCAGCCTTGACAGACAGAGCTAATCCCCAGAACCGCCAGGAGGCGGCGCCATCCAGCAGTGAGGAGAGCAACCCATCACAGGACCCCAGCCCCCGTCCTGGCAGACACCGCCCAGAGCCCAGCAGTGCCGCTCGGGGGCGAGAGGGGCTCACTGAAGTCCTGCGGGAGGAAGGGCCTAGCTCTGCCGCACAGCGCCACCCGGGGGCAATGGAGCGGCCCTGAGCACCTCAGCTCAGGCACAGAAATAAGCCGAAGGGGGATGAAAACAAGCCACTCGCTTTGTTCCTCTGCCGCTCCCTGCCCTAACCGTGTCAAAGGGAGAGGTGCTGGTGCAGGCGGGGCGGGGGGCGCGTGCCCGTCGCTACCTTGCAGATGAGCCGGGGGATGAGCAGCAGCACCAGGATGCAGTCGTGGTCCCCTCCGTGGCGCAGGAAGCTGTCAGGCATGAAGGAGGTGAGGAGGGAGACGTGCCGGTTGGCCTGCTGTACCTCCATCTGGCGCAGCTCCATCTCTATGGCCTGAGGAGACAAAGGGAACGTCAAACGGAGCCTGGAAGAAAGGACCAGGAACCGTGTGAGGCGTCTCCCCGGGCGCCCAGCCCGCTCGCTGGCATTACACGGGCGGCGCAGACGGGCCAGTCAATCCAAGCCCCTTTCCACCCCCCCCGCAGAGCCACATTCCCACGGCTTCCTTCTCACTGGTCCAGAGCAGGCCCCGAAGGGCAGGGTCCCAGTCCTGAGGAAGGCAAACGTCCGACCTCCCGGCTGTACACTTGTTACCGTCCTTCCAGCCAGCACAAGTTCACGTCATGGCGCAGGACACGTTTGTGTCACAAAACCCCATTTTCAGGTACTTGCTGCTGTGCGAAAAACGTTCCAGTTTGGGCCCCCGTTTCTCAGAACAAAGGTTACGCCCCTTCCCCGCCCCCACCCGGTAATGCCTGATTTCTCCAGCCGCAACACTCACCCTTCCAGCACCCCTGCCGAGTAGCTACGTGCTCCGTTCTCACAGCCTGTGCCAGAGCGCGCAGGCGTCCCTGGCTAGCAGGGCTCTGCTAGCCCACTAGCCCACACTGCTAGCCGTGGCCTCAATGGGGAAGAGGCGTGTTTCTCAGCAGTTACGCCGTTTTGCAGACTTTTGGGTGCTCTCTCTCACTAGTGACACAGCCCTGGGGGAGGCCTCTGACACCCTCCGAATAACATGGCCGCCTTTGGAAGCTGCCCGAGCACAGGAAGCGATGCTGGACGCTCTCGCCTGCACCGGGGAACACACACACCTGGGTCCTACACACCGACACGCACAGCTGCTCACTGTACCTTCGCATGGGCCTTCGTCTCTGCAAATTTAATCTTGAAGTCGAACATCTCTGGCGGAGGCTGCTGTTGTCTCTCAACAGAAGCTTCTTGCTGGTTTGTGAGCTCTCGGTTCACATCCTGATTGCAGGAGGAGAGGGGAGAATGAGCAGAACTACCCTACCCTCGCCCCGAATACCCCCGGGGGGCCAGGCCTCTCCGTGGTACGAGGCAATAACGGGGCAAGCAAGGAAGAGGAAGGGGAGCTGAGTATCTGGGTGCACTCAGCTGAGGAGTCGCCCCAGCGCTGGGCCTAGCACCAGTTCCCAAGGGGACGCAGGGGAGACTGCTCCGGGCCCAGGAGAATAAACACGCAGGGTGGGGAGGATAATAGATCCGTCTCCCCACCCGCATTTCCATGATGGTCTCACTTGCCTGCTGCCAGCGCCCCCAGGAACCCTTAGGGAATCCCATCCACCTGCTCACGTGGGGCTTCTCTCATACCTGCAGCCCCCGGGACACAACGCAACGCCCACACTTGGGAGCACGTTAGCCCACTGGTTCCCGCAGCTCCCAGCCTGCGCTTCCCCACTGCGGAGCAGATGGGTGGCCAGGAGGCAGCAGAAGCACAAGCAATCGGAGGAAGTTTCCCTCGGAGTAAACTAGTATTCAGGTTGCTCTGGCTTAGCTGGATGTTCTCGGTAAATCCCGTCTAAACCAGGAGCCCAACTCCTAGGGCACCAGCAGCTGGTTCCGGATGCGTTTGCAGTGCCAGCAGCAGCCCCGGCAGGGTTGGGCCCGTCCCCTCTCCCCTGCAGTGGCAGGCGGTGCTCAAGGACTTTACCTGCAGGTGTGCAGTCAGCTCCCTGTATTTCTTGATGGTCTGCTGGTAATCTGCCACTGTCTCCTGTGCAGCCTCCACGCGCTTCTCTGCCTCGCGGACCCGCGCCGTTGCCATGTCCAGCTGCTCACGCAGCTCCAGCTCGGTCTCCCTGGCATTCTCCTGCAGCTCGTCGTTCATCTCGTTCATGGCTTCCTAGCAGGAAGAAGGGGAGGGGGCTGCCGCTACACAGCTCGGCCTGCCAGGCCACAGGAGCGGGGGCTTTCAGAGGAGGGAAGGGGCACAGCTTCGGGGCTGACAGGAGATCAGCTGCGGCCATCGTGCTCAGCGGGAGCTTGGGAGATCAGCCAACCCTGGTGACTTCATTGAGCCTCGCCTGAGCCCGTCCAGCATCCAGCATGGCTCTGCCGTGGCAGGCGAACAGCCCGCCCAGCGCAGCTCTCCCGCTGCTGCGCCCCGTCCTGTGAACAGCCTGGCTGCAGACCTCACGCAGACAAAGGAACAAGCGTGGGTTCTGTCTCACTCCTCTCTGACCCATGGCAGAGAGCCCTGCCTGCTGGGCAGCTTACCAGGTCGCCGACGGTCTCGCGCAGCTCCCGGACCTTCTCCTCCAAGTCCAGGTTTCTCTCGGTCAGAGTCTCCACCATCTCTTCAGCACCCAGCGCAGCATCCACCTAAGGACCCAGGGCTCAAAAGCTTAACCCTGACCTGGGCTCCCACATTCCAACACCACTGCATAAGAATGTAAGATCGACCATCCTCGGTCAGCCCAATGGTTCATATAACCAGTGTCCTGTCTTCCCACAGCGGCCAGTGCCAGACGCTTCAGAGAGAGTGAACAGAACAGGGTAATTATCGAGTGATCCATCCTCTCTCAACCATTCCCAGCTTCCGGCAGTCAGAGGTGTAGACACACCTGGAGCATTGGGCTGCGTCCCTGACCAGCTTGGCTAATAGCCATTGACGAACCTGTCCTCCATTAACTTATCTTCTACTTTTTTGAACCCAATTATACTTTTGGCCTTCACAACATCCTCTGGCAAGGAGTTCCACAGGTTGACTGTGTGTTGTGTGAAGAAATACTTCCTTTTGTTTGTTTTAAACCTGCTGCCTATTAAATTCATTGGGTGACCCCTGGTTCTTGTGTTATGTGAAGGGGTAAATAACACTTCCCTATTGACATTCATGATTTTATAGACCTCTACCCTATCCCCTCCCTTAGTTGTCTCTTTTCTAAGCTGAACAATCCCAGCCTAATTTCTCCTTGTATGGAAGCTGTTTCATAGCCCTCAGCACTTTTGTTGCCCTTCTCTGTATTGTTTCTAATTCTAATATATCTCCTTTGAGATGGGGCAACCAGAACTGCACGCAGTATTTATGATGTGGGCGTACTATGGCTTTATATTGTGGTCATAATAATATATTCTATCTTATTACCTATGCCTTTCCCAATCACTCCTAACATTGTTCGCTTTTTTGACTGCTTCCGCACATTGAATAGATGTTTTCAGAGAACTATCCACAATGACTCCAAGATCCCTCTCTTGAGTGGTAACAGCTAATTTAGACCCCATCATGTTATAGGTATAGTTGGGATTATGTTTTCCAATGTGCGTTACTTTGCATTTATCAACACTGAATTTCATCTGCCATTTTATTGCCCAGTCCCTGTGGCCTGCACTGCTTCCCCCAGCTCCCATTGGCCGGGAACGGTGAACCGCGGCCACTGGGAGCTGCGGACGGTCAATGTAAAAAAACTGTCTTGTGGCCCGCCAACGGATTACCCTGACAGGCTGCATGCGGCCTGCGAGCCGCACGTTGCCCACCACTGCGCTAGAGGAACACTCAATGTTCCAGCAGGGTGAGGAGATGGGAAGAGACACCTGGCTTCAATCCTCACAGCCACTGTGGCCACAGAACCTGGAACATCATGACACTAATACCTAATGTGCTTTTATGCACCCTCCAGTCAGTTTCAAAGACATCTATCTTCTACTGCTTTGCCAGACCTGAGCCCAGCTTTTCCAAAGCTCTCTGCTCTGCTCTGAAGCCCAGGACATGTTATGGGTCAGATTTATCAGAGGCAGAATGGGAGCTCACTCTCTTTACATCTGAACAGGGTTCATTAGTTCTCTCCCTTTGCGTATTATCAAGTGGTGTCAGTGATAATTATCACTCTCCTACCAAGCCAGGATCATGCTAGAGTATCCGTACTGTATCGCCTGCTTCTTCCGCAGCAGACATTCAGTGCCTGCCTCTAGGAAGCCCGTAAAATGCAAAGGGGAGCACGCTGCCTTGTAGTCGATAAGGAACCTTCCCCCAGGGGCCCCCACAACGTCACTAGAACCTCTGCATGACTGTGACTCGCCCGTCCTCCTGACCGCACCATGCTAAGACAAACACGTTTAGGTGGCACAGAATTCCAGAGGTAATAAGACATCGGTTAGACTCTCCTTTGGAAAGGTTTCTAAGACACCAGGTGCAAAGCGTCTCTTACATTCAAGGAAGCAGCCTGCAGCCACGCATGAACTACAGCACAGAGTCCGGCACAGCTCGTGCTGGAGAAGGGCAGACTCTACAGCAGAATCCCCTGGGACTCATTCACTGACACCTGGGTTGCTCTAAGCATGTGATTTCTAAGCAAAAGCCCCACACCAACAGTTCACAGGAGACACCAATTTGCCTGGCAGTGGTTCCCTGACCCTCTTTGAAGCCCCAAAGCACCCTGGGGTTGACTCACCTGCTCTTTCAACTCATCAATGGTTCTCTCTGCCTGCTTCACCTCCTCCTGCAGCTTCTCCTTCTGCTGACGCAAGCTCTCCAGCTCTGAATTCTTCTTCTCCATGTGTTTCTGAAGCTTCACGTGCTCCTGCTTCTCTGATGCAGACAGATCCCGCATCCTGAAACAGAGCAAACACACTCCGAGCAAACGGAAAGGGACCCAGGGACTGTGACCATTCCCTGTCCTTGCCATCACAGCCTTCCTCAGGTGTTTGCAGCCCTTCCAAGTCAGCTGGGCTAGGACACCTGTCCTTTCACTAGCAGTGACCATCCCAGACAGGACAGCTTGTGGTCCCGGTGCTGAGATACTGGGGCAGCCATGCTGAGTGCAAAGGGAAGTCATTTACCCGAGCGGGCTCAGATTTCCGTTCCATGGTAAAGGGACTCCCAAACGAGACAGCTTTGCAGCCATCAGTGCACATTCACTCAGAGCAGAGAAGTTTCAGCCCCTGGATACGGCTTGTAACCTAACTCTTCATGGGAACAGGGCAGATCAGACTCTCGGGCTGTGACCTGAAGAGGCTCGTCAAAGAAGACTATAACAGGTACATTGGTGGGACCATGCAGGGGAGGCTCTCTCCTAGGACACTCAGAAGTTGTCCCTGTTGGGGCTACACAGAGATGCAACATCCGTTTCACAATGTGAAGCAGTTCAGTAGACACCTGGCCAGGAGGTGTGCAGGACACTGCCAGAAGCCATCCCAATCTGGTCACCACAGCAAACACGCACCTTATCAACCGGCTCCTGTATTTAAGTAGCATGCTCATCGCCAGAGTATCAGAAGAAAGCAGAGTGGTTGCTTTCTGCAGCATCTCACGTTCTCTACATCTATAACCTCAGCAGACCCACAGTGACCTATCCCACTTCCTACTCCTCTGAGGTTTAAAAGATGTGCCCGGAGTTAGAAAGGAACTGAGGGGCATTTGGAGGTGTGTCTGTGTGGGACTAGGGGGTTAATACCCTGGCTTGAGAACAGAGGTCCATGGGTCACTGCTTTGAGGCAGGTTTTGTTGCCAGGTGGCAGGGCATGGGAGCTTGCAGTGAGGATCTGCAGAGGTGATATCACAGAGGAGGAGATTTAATAGGGAGGAAGCGTTATACCTGACGAGAGCTTCCTTGAGCCTCGCGTTTTGCTCTTCTAGCTGTTTGACCTGGTAGCTGGATGCAGCCCCATCCGAGCCTGGAGAAAGGGAGAAGCAGAGAGACGTTACCCAGCATTTGAAGGAAAATCAGCTGTTATCCAGAGGCAGTTCTCTCAAGAGCAACTAAGTTTTTAAACCTGGGAGTTGGGAGGACAACGCTCAGGGGGTTAACCCACCAGCCTATCGCCTTCCTCAGCAGAGCAGCCCTCGAATCAAGTGCATGTCGCAAGTGATACAAGGATGGCAAGCGGAGGTTAGTCGATTAGTGCCAGGGACTCAAATTAAGAACTACTGCATGATACGGCACAATCTGCAACCTCAGCTCAGGGGAGCTGCATGGCTAGAACTGCTGGTGCTGCAGGTCAGGCCCGAGGTGCCCTAACGCACAGCTGTACTCTAGGGGTTAGACTAGATGATGCTTGTGGTCCCTTCTAACCCTATGGTTCTATGTACTTACCTGGCTGGAGCCAATGTGATCCCAGTAGCTGCCGCCCCCCCATTCTCCTCCTCCATCCACCCCACCGAAGATCCCACATCCCCTTCAATCTGTCCATCTCCCCCATTCCCCCCATTGCAGCCCCCCTCAGTGCATCCATCTGCTGTCTCCTCAATCTGCTGCTCCTTTGGCAGATGCAGGTTCTGTCTAGTGGGGCTCTCAGGTGACCATTCTGCAGGCCCTCTGCCATGGAACTCGGCTCATGCTGTCGATATTCAATGGCTGCTCACTTCCTTGTCTGTGTATTTTTAACGTCTGCCTTGGCTAGAAAGCCCATTAGGGAATCAAAACAAGGACAAAATATGTGAGATTGTTCCGAGTTTTGGTTTCGATGTCCTGTCCATCGAGGAGCTGAGCAGCTGGTCTGAAATCAGCAAAATGAGCAGACCCTGTGCACTACAGCACGAACAGCTCGTCCCAGAGACGCTCCCAGGAGCGGGCATCCCCTGTCTGGGCAAGGGGCAATGAGAGCTGAAATGGCCGGCTTAACCTTAGCCCCTACGTTCCCTAGTGAGAGACCTGCATTCTGGCAGCCAGACTCCCACTCAAACTCAGAGGTGATGGGACCTGGCGAGTTGCTGCTTCCTACTGACCAGTCTGTGAATAAGGGTCCTACCACTTCCTACTGACCAGTCTGTGAATAAGGGTCCTACCACTTCCTACTGACCAGTCTGTGAATAAGGGTCCTACCACTTCCTAGTGACCAGCGCTGCAAAGCCAGGTAACCGAACTGCATGCAAAGGATTGAAAGCATTCAGCTGGGTGTCTTAGGAGCTATCACAGCAATCCCACAGGGGCAAATCCTAACATCAGAACGGCCAGACTGGGTCAGACCAAAGGCCCATCTAGCCCAGTGTCCTGTCTGCCAACAGTGGCCAATGCCCAGTGCCTGAGAGGGAATAGAACAGGGAATCATCGAGTGATCCATCCCAGTGCCCATTCCCAGCTTCTGGCAAACAGAGGTTTAGGGACACCCAGAACATGGGGTTGCCTCCCTGACCATCTTGGCTAATAGCCACTAATGGACCATCCTCCAGGAACTTATCTAGTTCCTTTTTGAACTCTGTTATAGTCTTGGCCTTCACAACATCCTCTGGCAAGGAGTTCCACAGGTTGACTGTGAGTTGTGGGAAGAAATACTTCCTTTTGTTTGTGTTAAATCTGCTGCCTAGTAATTTCATTGTGACCCCTGCTTCTTGTGTTATGTGAAGGGGTAAATAACGCTCCACACCATTCATGATTTTATAGACCTTGAGCATATCCACCCCTTTTGTTGTCTCTTTTCTAAGCTGAACAGTCCCAGTCTTTTTAATCTCTCCTCATACGGAAGCTGTTCCATTCTCCTAATCATTTTTGTTGCCCTTTTCTGTACTTTTTCCAGTTCCAATATACCTTTTGGAGATGGGGCAACCAGAACTGCACGCAGTATTCCACATGTGGGTGCACCATGGATTTATACAGCGGCATTGTGATATTTTCTGTCTTATTATCTAACATTCTGTGCCACTGCACATTCAGCAGATGTTTCCTAGGACTGTCCACGATGACTCTAAGGTCCCTTTCTTGAGTGGTAACAGCTCATTTAAACCCCATCATTTTCAATGGATAACTGGGCTGTTTTCCAAGGTGCATTACTTTGCATTTATCAACATGGAATTTCATCGGCCATTTTGTTGCCAGTCACCCAGTTTTGTGAGATCCTTTTCTAACTCCTTTCAGTCAACTCTGGACTTAACTATCTTGAGTCATTTTGCATCATCTGCAAACTTCGCCACCTGTTCACAGCTTTTTCCAGATCACTTATGAATATGCTGAATAACCTTGGTCCCGGTACAGATCCTTGCGGGACCCCGCCATTTACCTCTCTCCACTGTGAAAACTGATAATTTATTCCAACCTTTTGTTTCCTCTTTTTTAACCGGTTACTGATCCATGAGAGGACCTTCCCCCTTATCCCATGACTGCCTGCTTTGCTTAAGAGCCTTTGGTGAGAGATCTTGTCAAAGGCTTTCTGAAATTCCAAGTACACTATATTCACTGGATCCCCCTTGTCCATGTTTGCTGATCCCCTCCAAGAATAGTAGATTGGAGAGGCAGGAGTTCCCTTTACAAAAACCATGGGGACTTTTCCCCAACGAATCATGTTCATCTGTTGATTCTCTTCTTTACTAGAGTTTCAACCAATTTGCCTGGTACTGAAGTCAGGCCCACCAGTCTGTAATTGCCGGGATAGCCTCTGGAGCCTTCTGTTTATTTATTTATTTATTTATTTTAAAGCTCTTGGGTGAATCCCATCCGGTCCTAGTGACTTATTACTGTTTATTTCATCAATGGCAATTAACTCCTCAATGGCAAGGTTCCCACTTACTCCAACGGGTGCGGGATGTATCAGTGTAGCTTGGTATTTATGCTGCACTCATCACAGCAATGGGATCTCCCCCACATGTAGATTTACTCCCCAGCCCAGGTTTGCATTAAAACAGGAGACCCTCCCCCAAGGCCATTTCACAGTGGGTGGGCCCTGCACCTCTCACCTTTCTCTTCTATCTCATGTTTCAGGATTTCCAGGTCCATGGTGAGATATTCCACCTTCTCTTTCAGGGACTCCACCTCCTGTTGCAGGGATTCGGCCCGCTCCTCCGCCATCTCCTTGTCCAGAGTTGCCATCTCGATAGCATCAGCCGTATCGGCCATTTCCTCCATGTAATGCTCCTTGGCTTCCAATGCATCTTTGGCTTCCTGCAGGCAGAAACAGGGTGAGGACACCTTGCGATGGAAGCCTGACGGGACAGGGGCGCTACTCAGACTCGGTCACTAGCCGGAACCATTACCCAGCTGTATGGCTCAGATACTCCTGGCTGGGACAGCGTTCCCGTAAGGGGACTGCATGGAGTCAAATCCCAGCTAGTAAACGCTTACCGGGCATGCAGGGGAAAAGGCCATTGCCACGAAAACGGTCTGATTTCTGTTCCACCTCAGCACCTCTTCCCCACTCAGCCCAGCAACTGCACTCCCAACCCCTCCCTCCTCCACCCAGGAGCAGTAACACAGGGCCTGAGAGGCCAGGGATTCCTCCCACCCCACCTGGGAGCAAGGAGAGAGAACCAGTTCCAGTCACACCGCCAGATGCAGGCCTGGTCTACACTAGAGAGTTAGGTCGAAGTAACTTGCCTTATGTGGACCTAGTTCTAAGCATCGACACTAAACTGTCGCTCCTTCCGATGTACGTCACTACCCTGACGTAACAACACAAGCGCTACGCCTCTCGCGGAGGGGAAGTCGATGTAGTTAGGTTGGCACATTGTCAGTGTAGACAGTGTGCTACTTACATCGCCTGTTGCTGCCTTTCAGAAACCATCCCACGGTGCCCCACACTGGCAGCTCAATGGGTGCACGTGCTCCTGGGGAGGACTCACACAGCTGAGCGCAGTGGGGTGTGTAAAACCGATTCAATGACTGTGGTGGCTGTACATCCATGCCACTTAGGTCGACTTAATTTTATAGTGTAGACTTGCCCTCAGATTTAACCTTTGCGTGATGAATTCCTGACTGCGTTGGTAACCAGCAGGTTACATTCTGAAGCATTACATGCAACAGGACACAACTGTTTCATTTTCATTAAGGGCAGTTCCCCAGACCCTAATTGGGGATCACTAAAATCTAAGCAAGGCGTTAACCTGGCAAAAGGCAGGCATGATGGGCTACTTTCTTTGTGCACCGTACAGAAGGCGCCAAGCCCCAGCACTGGCTCACGGGCCAGGGCTGCATTTGCAGTACGGACACACATCAAGCATAGTTTATACCTTTCTTTGTAGTAACGGCATTTCGCCCAGCCTGTTAAAATGGAGCAGTGATCTCGGCTCGTCCCCGCCAATCAAACAAACAGCTGCTGGGCCGTTCCTGGAGGATGGCGCCAGCAGACAGTACGGAGCAGGTTGGCGGCTGTATTAGGGTCTACACTTCTCTTTTCTCTTGACCCAGGCCCCGCCCCCACACCACCCCTTCCCCCAAGGCCCCACCCCCACGCCCCCAACTTCCCCCAGTCCCTCCCACCCACCGAAAGGCTGCACAGATCAGCACCTCCCCCTCCCTCCCAGCGTCCTGCATGCCATGAAACAGCTGTTCGTGGTGGGTGGGAGGCGCAGGGAGGGAGGAGGAGGTGCTGATCTGAGCGGCCTTTCGGCGGGTGGGAGGCACTGGGTGGGTTGGGGGGGCTGCTGGTGGGTGCTCAGCACCCATCATTTTTTCCCTATGGGTGCTCCAGCCCCAGAGTACCCACAGAGTCGGCGCCTATGGCTGGAAGCTGAAGAGAAACTCACTCATCAGGTCCCACCTGGAATCAAGGGAACAGAGCTCCAGAACCAAATACACTGGCTGCTAAAACTTGTGATATACAAGGTGGGTGAGCGAATATATTTTATTGAACCAACTTCTGTTGGTGAGGGAGACAAGCTTGGAAAACGGAAGTTGGTCCAATTAAAGATATTACCTCACCCACCTGGTCTCTCTAATATCCTGGGACCTACACGCCAAAGGCGTGTGATAGCGAGGGGAGGGAGGCAGGTCCATTCTTACTTTCCGGGTGAGGGTCTGAGAGAGGGGGCACTGGAAGAAGAAAACCGTCTCCCAGAGGGAGTGCACTGAGTGCATGCATCCGAACATGGCCAAACAGGAAGCACCCCATTAAAATGCGATCCTGTAACTAACAGCGCCAGCATCCCGGATCTGATCGGAGGCTTGTAATGTGTTTAACTGATTGCCGGATGGAGCTCAGGCCACAGCATCTCCTCTCCTCCTCCTCTAAGGGATCTGGCTGATTGACTAACTACAAACAAAATCTGCCCCCTAGGGCAGATGAAAGAAAAGGAGGAGGAAAGCGTTGAGGACAGTGTGTGTGACTGGAGCCCGCTGCACTTTCCATGGTTAGAAGGAAGAGAAGGGGGGACCCCTGGGCCCCTCCGGGATGGGAGGGAGAGGGGAGAGGCCTAATGGCCACCGCTCTCCAGAAGATTCCCATAGGGTCAAGGTGCTTCCATCACGAGCCACAAGTGGGAATCTGCAGACGCCCCTGGCAGAAGGGACACATTATACAAAGCACTGCTTGGTTAAAGCTGGGCAGCGTGGCTCCATGACAAAACTCTTGTCTCAGATATGGGGAGAAAATAGGCCAAAATAAACCACAGGAAGATGCCACCAGGATAATGGGCCCAGCCATATTTAGCGCCTTGTACAAATTAATTCAGCACCGAACGTAGTTTCCTTCCGTTTGGCTTTTGCATTCTCAAGCCAGTACAAGAGCCAATGTTTGCTGTGTGGTGGTCACAGGTTGCTTTAGGGCCCACATCTCTTCAAAAGACAGGATTTGGGGGAGTTCCTATTTTTATGCTAGTGGATGTATCAAAAAATAAAGTAAGAACTCCCCAATCTGATTTCCAACAATTAAATAGCCTTGAATTTACTGGCTCCCTTGAGGTGTCATTAACGTGAGCTGCACAGCTCTGGCTGCTGCCACATGCCCGCCAGGAAGATGCTCACCTTTTTGGCCTCCTTTAGACGTTTCTGGAGGTCAACCTGTTGTTCCTGCATTTTGCTCTTCCACTCCTGCACCTGCTCCAACTGGATCTTGTATTTCTCCAGCTCTTTCAGCTTTGCTTTGTCTTCATTTCGCTTCATCTTCAGAGTTTCCAGCTTCTCCTCCAGGTCTCTGACTTGAGAACGCAGGTTCTCCTCCTCCTGCACAGCCAGGGGAAAATGGGAGGTTACTCTGAGAAGTAGAGATGTCATGTAACAATGGAGCAAAGAGTCCTGTGGCACCTTATAGACTAACGGACGTATTGGAGCATGAGCTTTCGTGGGTGAATACCCACTTCGTCGGATGCATGTAACAATGGATTTCTCCAAATACCTCTAATTTAATGCACAGGCAACAAAACCTTCTAAGTCTGACCCAGTCCTCAGAATTCAGTCAACCCTTTTCCAATAGCAGCATCATTAAAGGCCTCTTAGAATAATTTCATTCACTTTGTTCTTCCACTTCCAAAGCCTGTATAATGTTTTAATCTCATTGAGTTTCATTTCACCCACTGTACATGGTTAATACTTCTCGATGTGCCGAGAGATGGCCTGGCCCTCAAAGGAGCTGTGCACCTGCACTTCCAAGTGACTTCAGTGGGGTTTGTGGGTGCTCAGCCCTTCTGAAAATCAATAATGTACAAAATTAACTCATCTAATTCCCCTCTCCTGCCCCTAGGGGTCAGAGTAATGACACATGCAAGGAAAAAGTGTCTCCACTAACAGGACTGGAGCTCTAATGTGACAAGCAATGGGATTTTAAATGATAGCATGTGTAATGGCTAATGCTTTAAGGCTTATTTAAACGAAGTTTAACAACTCGCAGACACACGCAAACTGTGCCCACTGTAAACTGGAGAGTTATCAGTTGATGCCACGGGGTTACTCTACTGAGTGTCAAAGGCACCCTAATCCTTTCCCATCTCTCCCCTGTCAGTCGCTCCGATACGATGGGGCGGTTACTATGCCAAAGGGGGTTAAGCACGGCTAAGAGAGATGGTGTACGTTGGATTCTGAAGGTTTTGGAATCATGGCTCTGGACACTTTCATCTCTAGAAGGAAAGGCTCAGTGCAAGCACACGTGTAATTCTTCACCCAGGTAGGGATGGAGCATGGCCCTGATCTCTCGGCAAAGTGACAGTGCCATAAAGGCATCTCCACTCTGAACCACAAACTAGCCATTGCGTCTGACTGCAATGCCCTCTTCCAGGCTTTTCTAACCAGCGGGCTCTCCAGAGACAAGCAGGTTAGATCTTTCCCACCGAAAGATAATCCAGGTAACCAGCATCAACAGGAAGTCACTCAGCTCTGTTAGGACAAAGTCACTGGCTGAATTTGGGCTGTACCAGTTGGGTTTCAAAACCCAGTTCAAAGACATCCTGACCTTTTACAGGGATAGCCCACAGAGGGTTCTGGTGCCAGCAAGCAACACTCCATCTTGATCTGAGCAAAG